>NC_092340.1:45267916-45574687 GCF_046630445.1 Rutidosis leptorrhynchoides
AATCAAAACAACCATACTCATTCAAACCCAATTACATATTCTGATTTTAAAATCTCAGAATTCAATTTGAGATATAACCGGTACCATCACTTTTAGATTCCTACATCTTTCAAAGCTATACTTTGACTTCAAAAGTGTGTTAGAACATCAAATGTATACAAACGATTACAATCTGTGTTCAAACCCTTCGAAAATCTCTGAAGACACTTCAAATAATGAGCAATCGAGATGATGATCCAACCACATATTACCCACAGTTATGTACTTAAAAAGCTCTCGAAACCAAAGTCATAATTCAACACATATCTGTGTCAGATCTTTTGGCATTTATTAGCAAAAATAACCTTGCAATTCCTTTGTAAAGTAGCAAATTATATCACAGCTCCAGCAAGACAACTTTGATTTTTTCATTCGGAGTAGCCTTATCATAATTTTGATATATGTGATTACCCTTTTGTTACCGGAGAACCTTTCATATTCCACCACATTAGCAATAAATTTACCAACAACTTCACTGATCTTGGGCATTCTGAAGAATCATTATATTTATCGAAACCTCATCATTTACTCATCTGCCTCTTGTAACGAGAATTGCCATATGAATCATTGGGAATTAGAAATCAGTATTTTGAAATCTCACAGCATGTTGACGCCAACAGTTATACATAACGTCTATTTCCAAGGCTTACATACTTCGAATGTGAAGTTTCTGAAAAACACTCTGAACCGCGAACTAGTTCTCGAAATGCTGATGAAGTAACAAAAACTGTAAATGACCTTAGCAGTAAAAAGTTTGATGATAAAGATTAGTGTATTAGCAAAGCTCAGAAATAGAGAAGTTTTGGAACTGGAAAACGGATTGAGCAAAGTATGAAGGAGGCTGTGGACAAATCACAAAGACTGAACTTGCCTTCAAAGAATCCAAATGATTCAGTGTCTGTTGAAGTCATTAACGAATACCTTGCTCCTGACACTAAACCCTTACAGACAACATACTTCATCATCCTCTGATATTAGAAATTCTAAGATATCATCATATCTTTCATTATAAATATCCTCCATATTTCTGAAGATATTTCCATAACTATTCTTATCTGGAATCATTTATCTCTTTGCGCTATCTGTATTACATTAAAAAGGAAACTGTTTAGTTCCTATACTCTGTAAACCTTTGAGTTTAAAATATGAATATTTTTGAAGTAGTGTTGGAAACTGAAGCATGAGTTAGTATAATATAATGACACTTGATCAACGTGATTATATTACAGTAATTCATGCCGAGTTTCTAAATGGAACGTGATGATTCACAAATCATAACATCATCATTTGCCATGTTATACGACTCTTGTATTCTATTTAACCTCTAAAATATCAAAAAAATATTTCTTGATGATTCGGCTTTTTCTGAGGTATTCTGGTAATTTGACAAGTCAAGATCGTACCATTACAATTTTCTTCCTAGAACATTAACAATGTTCATTCCAAAATTCACATCTGCAAATTCTGGACCATTACAAGCGGTGCTTAATCGCAAGAAGAAGAAACGAAAGGACAAAACTCCGAAATAGAAATTAGGGTATAAATTGCAGCAAATAAAAGAGAGCATTAACTGTGGATGACAATGATTATAGAAGATAGAAACAGAGACTTTGAAATATAAGGGAAGATATAAAGCCCAATGACAAACCAAAAGTTATAAACCATATATATCGATGCATATAGCAATATAAAGACACGGGAGAA
Organism: Rutidosis leptorrhynchoides; assembly: GCF_046630445.1. Classification (NCBI taxonomy): domain Eukaryota; kingdom Viridiplantae; phylum Streptophyta; class Magnoliopsida; order Asterales; family Asteraceae; genus Rutidosis; species Rutidosis leptorrhynchoides. The sequence continues at coordinate 45,269,660 of NC_092340.1, forward strand.
CTAGAAACACTATAAACCCAAGAGTATAGTAGAAGTAAATAGATTCTTCCGGCGGTAGATGAAAAAGAAGAATGACCGATATGAAAGTTAGAAGTATATCGAGAATCAGAACTGGATGGAGCATATTGATGAATACTTTAAAATATGAGTTGAGGGGGAAAGAATAGAATGTGATGAAACATGACTAGGAACTTAGAAATCAACAGATTTAACTCACACAATGACGGAATAAGTGAATCAAACCCTCTAGTGAATAGGTTAAGCTTTTTGGGATTAATTTAGTCATACCACAACTAAATTAATTGTGATTAGATCAACACTTAGAGCTATTATTCACCACCTGGGTGATTTGGGTTGAGAGAGAATCGGAGGAGCTCACCAGATCTGAGTGTGTGTAACAAATGAGAGGCTTAACCTAAAATGAAGAACATAAGACTTTATATACCCCTGCTATTGACTCACCCGCACAATTCATCCATCACACATATGAGTTGGCTTCATCAGCCGTACGGGTGATCACTCACTCGTGTCTTCTCATTCAGGTTGTAATTGTGACTTAGCTCAGCATCAACCGTGCGTATGAGCCTGTCAGCCGTACGAGTGAGGCTTCACTCGGACGTCTGACTAAGTCTAACATAGTCAAACATCCAAATCTCGTTCCTGCAGTTCCTGTAACCACATACAAACACAGATAGGATAATAACGAACGATCATGATGGCTTGTAAACTGTTGTACCTGCAATGGACGTGGGTAGATGTCTAGGGACTTGCATAAAATGCATCAACAGAAGGTGTGAGTTGTAAGAAAACGAAGGAGGTGAATTTATAAGAAAATTTCCGACAGAACAATTAAAATGGACGATCGCATTTAAAGCGGATCCTAATTCCCTTTGTTACCGGAGAATCAAATCTTATTACAAAGATTTTCTTCAAATCCCTTGAAATCTGGAAATCAATTATATCTACGTCAAATGATAAGATGAATCTACACTTACTCATTTCACTCTTCTATGTTAGCTTCATTCGTACTCTTCATATAAATGAATTGTTTATCCAAATTATTCGCTGATGATAAAACTCTAATTTTCAGCCTGTATGCATCATGAAAACATACTTATTATCATTCACGACCTTTCCACTCAAATTTCGGGACGAAATTTCTTTAACGGGTAGGTACTGTGACAACCCGGAAATTTCCAACCAAATTTAAACTTTATCTTTATATTATTCCAACACGATAAGCAAAGTTTGTTAAGTTAAATCTCAAGAATTTTAAATTGTGTTCATACATTCATTATAACCTCGACCAAATTCCAACGATTCACGAACCGTTATATATAAATAAATATGTATATATATGTATATATATTATAACTTGAGAATATTAATAAAGTATTAAACGTATAATACTTTACATGAACGTATTTGTTTCAATATGTTTATCGATGGAATTAGAAGATAATATCAAATGATTAATTTATCAGATACATTGTGATATAATTACGGGTCTATGTTATGAGGTCCACTGTGATTTAAGAAATCTATTCTTTTTTACAACATTCTGAAAATGGTAAAGTGATTTATAAGTAAGAACGTGAAGTGTAACTAACTTAGATGTTGGATATCGACAAGTAAGTAACTCAACATTTTTCATTAAGATGATTTCATACATTTATTTAACCTTTGAACTTTATCCCATGCTTCACCAACAGACTGTAATTTAAAAACTTGAAACCTATTATGAATATATATGATTCTACTTTTCTAAAACGTTTAATGATATAACGATTTCCATTATTTTAACTTTTAAACAAAATGATTCTTAAAAATATATTTGGTTTTGGAAAACAAAATTATTATATTTATTTGATTTAGTTTCAAACGTACAAAAACGTTTTCAGTTTAAAAAGAACTTTATTATTAAAACGTATATAATTTTTATAAATATCTAGAACCACTTTTGACAACTCATTACTTAACCAGTATGATAAAGATAACGATATTTATATTTTATTTTATTAAATATATATAACGATTTAAATTAATATTATATATATTTATACGCGTATTATACGTACATAGTTTTATACTTTTACTATACTTAAACTTTACCTTTACTTTATTTTTTACTTTACTTTGACTTTAATAATTCACTTTAATAATTCATACTTTAATAATTCACTTTAATAATTCATACTTTAATAATTCACTTTAATAATTCATACTTTAATAATTCACTTTAATAATTCATACTTTAATAATTCACTTTAATAATTCAAAAATCTATTATAAATAGAATTCAATAGGTTTCATTATTTCATAGAAATTTGAAAATATTTTTCTCTAAACTCTCTCAATTGATTTACATATATATATATTTACTCCGTATTATTTCAAGATATTATTAGTATACATAAAATATTACGTCGGAGTGCTGTCCGGGTGATTTCGAAATTGTTTTTCGAGTGGGATTGGATTAAGGAAATTATGGGTTATAGCTATGGAGGTGATTGGGTATGGTTCATGGGTATGCTCATGAGGTCAATATAGTGTTTATCATCTCCGTTGCGTCTACGTACCTTTCCTGCAATATTGAATCTCAATATTGATACGTGAGTACTCATAATTTAACTTTTATATACTAATAGTGTATCCCTGACTAGTGCTCGAGTATATAGGATTATGCATGTTTGTACTTTTGATATTGCCTTTAGTTAGATTATGTTGAATCCTGAATTAGTTATATATGCGACTGAGATAAGGTATAAGATATGCATGTCGTTGGAAAGCTAGCGAAAAATTAAGAACTTTTTATTTAGATATCGAATGATTTCGATGAACGGATTTGAAGTTATAGTCCATCGAATTTTTGTATTATTATTAAAAATGATTACTATTATCGTCGTTATTATCGTCGTTCTAGTTTTATCTTATAATTATTATTATTATTATCTTTATCAATAAAAGGATTTATCATTAAAAATTGTTTTTTATTATTATTATTACTATAGTTATTATCATTAAAGTTATAATTAGTATTATTATTATTATTATCTAATTATTATTATTATTATTATTATTATTATTATTATTATTATTATTATCATCATTATTATTATTATCATTATTAATATATATATCATTATTTAAAAATGGTTATTGTTATTATTATTATTATTATATTATCATTATCGTTAATAATGTTATAGTAATTATCATTATTAGTATTATTGTAATTAAAACTAATATTAGTAACCCCTAATTATTTTGATTACTATTATTATCATTATTATGAGCACGATATAAAAGACGATTAAAAGCTATTAAACGAAACGATTAGGAAATAATGAGTAAGAGTATCATGATGAAATTAAAATATTATAAGATATTGATTTAGATAAAATTATCGTTCTTATTATTTTTATCATTACTATTATTATTAAAAGTATCGTTAGTATCAAAACTATCATTTTAACAAAAATTATCATTTTAACAAAAATTATCATTTTAATAGAAATGTCATTGTTACTATAAAATATCATTTTTATTATCATTTTAAATAGAATTATTATTTTAAAGATAATATTAAAAATTATCATAAATATTAAAGTTATCATAATTAGAATTATCGTTTTATCATAATATCACCTTAGTAATTATAAATATTAATATTTTTATAATAATAATTATTATTACAAAATAATACAACTTTTCCTTACTAACATTATAGATATTATTTTATCAAATAAATATGTAATACAAACATATTTTACTACGTGTAATAAATTACTTTAATAATACCTATCATATTATCTTTATGATATTAAATGAACCCTATAAATTTTATTACTTAATATATATAAAAGTATATTTTATTATATAAATTTTAATATAAAATTTTATTTATTAATAAATGAATTATATTATTTACTCTAATAAATCTTTTAAAAATATTTAAAAATATAAAACGACGATATTTAAAATATATTATAATCATGTATAAATTTTGGAAATCATTTTGAGTCAAATTGACTTTTGTTGACTTTTGCATATTAGTCTCGAGCATTAGGATTGTGGTACACTATGACCTGACCTAATTGTTAGACAAATATTGACCAACATATAATTATATATAATTAATTTAGGTTCGTGAATCCGAGGCCAACCTTGCACTAGTTCAATGACGTTATATGTATTTTCACTACGAAATACAGTATGGTGAGTTTCATTTGATCCCTTTTACTCATTACATTTTTGGGCTGAGAATACATGCAAATGCTTTATTAACTGTTTTACAATATTTATATGCGTGAGTTTCATTATTCCCTTTTTAAATGCTTTTGCAATATATATTTTTAGGACTGAGAATGCATGCGCTGTTTTTATAAATGTTTTACGAAATGGACACAAGTGATTGAAACTACATTATATGGTTGAATGATCGAAATCGAATATGCCCTTTTTATTAAGTCTGGTAATCTAAGAATTAGGGAACAGACACCCTAATTGACGCGAACTCTAAAGATAGATCTATTGGGCCCAACAAGCCCCATCCAAAGTACCGGATGCTTTAGTACTTCGAAATTTATATCATGTCCGAAGGAGGATCCCGGAATGATGGGGATATTCTTATATGCATATTGTGAATGTCGGTTACCAGGTGTTCAATCCATATGAATGATTTTTGTCTCTATGCATAGGACGTATATTTATGAGAACTGGAAATGAAATTCTTGTGGTCTATTAAAATGATGAAAATGAATGATTATGATAAACTAATGAACTCACCAACCTTTTGGTTGACACTTTAAAGCATGTTTATTCTCAGGTATTAAAGAAATCTTCCGCTGTGCATTTGCTCATTTTAAAGATATTAATTGGAGTCTTTCATGTCATATTTCGAAGAACGTTGCATTCAAGTCATTGAGTTCATTAAAGATTATTATTATTAAGTCAATTTATAGTTGAATAGTGGATATTATGAAATGGTATACATGCCTGTCAATTTTCGATATAAAGAAAGTTTGTCTTTTAAAAACAAATGCAATGTTTGTAAAATGTATCATATAGAGGTCAAATACCTCGCGATGTAATCAACTATTGTGAATCGTTTATAATGTATATGAACGGGTCCTTTCACTATATATATATATATATATATATATATATATATATATATATATATATATATATATATATATATATATATATGATATCCATAAAGAAGTATTAATATATGTATATTGGGTATTATATATATAAAAGATATAAACCTTATATGTTGAAAGAATATAAAAATTTAAATAAATATATATATTACTTACATATGTAAAGCACTTACATACTTACACATATAATATGCAAAAACATATAATAATATATATACTCATAACAAAATGTATAAATATTCAAATATGTTATAAATTTACAATGTATCACATAATCGATAATATGTAATATTAATTAGAAATTGCATATTATATTTTAATACAAAGTATAGATATAAAATTTGATACCTTTAAATTGTTACTAATATTATTGTTATCTTTATTAATATCATTATTATTATGTATTATTAGCATTATTATTACTTCTATTATTATTATTAGTATTGTTTTGATTGGTAATATTATTATTATTATTATTATTATTTTCTATGATTATAATTATCTGCATTTCTATTATTTCCAATTATACTAATAAAAAAATTAATATTAATAATATATGTATTTATATTTACTAATTAATAATGTGACTTTAATTATATATTAAAAAAAAGGAAATTACAGAATCAACTTTATGCCTTATGTCATAATCAAACTACTTGAAATTTTTGTATCTGTCTTTAAATTATTGCCAACCCAAATCATTCACTACAAATCACAATCTAAATTGGAAGAACAATCCAAATTCTATTTGCAGTCTTTTTCCACTTTTTATTTCTCTTCTTTTATGAACACTAGAATATAGGTATATATTACATTCAGGCACTTGCACATATATATTAGATACACATATTATTCTCATTCTCCATATGCCATCTTGAAAGACCACCACAATCGAGACTTCCATCACCATTAATACCAACTTATCACTACCTTTACATTCTGTCTGAACCTTTAACAATCGTCCACCCTCCACTCTTGAACATCCGGCAACCGAAGCATGAACACTCACTTAGAACATCTGCCACCACCCTACAATTGAAACCAAACCAAACCATGAGGGAACCTGCAAACACTCCCATCAGACCATCACAGCTGTTGCAGGTTGTCTTCTATTTCAACTCAGTTAAAAAAAAAACCATCTTCATGAAACCACAACATTGAACCATTACTGCTGCATCTAACCTGTTTCTTTCTGTCCCGAGACTATCATTTAAACCATCGAAGACTGCAATTGCAACTGCAGCTGCAAATCACTTCACCAACAAACCACAACACTATAAACATTTCCAACCAATCAATAATTCAAATACGAAGTATAACTGTGAACCAAACCCAGAATCCAAAACCACCTGCAAGTTGTTCCAACTTCTGTCTTGTTAACAATCATGTACCCAAACTGAACCACACCATCAACACGTTACTGCTGCTGCTATGCAGCCATATGTTGAATCTGCTTACAATCGAATCCTTACCATAATCATTAACGATTAGTACTACAAACTGTTACAACTCTGGTAAGACCACAACAAAATCTTTGATTTAAGCACATAACAGAACATATATATATATATATATATATATATATATATATATATATATATATATATATATATATATATATATATATATATATATATATATATATATATATATGAAAAGGTACATATATGATTAATAGTTATACAAGATTTCATTTAAACTAATGGATACAAATACATAATATATATTACCTTCATCTATACTCCAAACTATATTATGTTAGAAAAATCAAGATTTATTAGATAATTATATACATACCGGTTTGACTGATTATAACCAGACTATCCTTCCAAATGAATTAATAAGGATCATACCTGTTGTATATGAAGAAGATTATGTTAAACCATTGTGATTCAATAAACACCCTGCAACCAACCATTAGCAGACCTGTAATCCCATGTTGCTGCTACACATTTCAACTTCTAATTAGGGATTTCATTCAATCAAACCGCCAAATCAATCACCATCACTACATACTTCAAAATACCTCAAATCGTCATCAATAACATTTAAAACCTTTCCATTGTTAAGGTTCATACTTGAATCAGAAAAATAAAAATAATAATTAATTAAATACATAAATAATACACAGAATAAATTTATAGATGAATGAAGAAAGGATGATAATGAATCAAGTACCTGATATTGATAACAATGATAACCGGAACCTATTAGATCAAGTTTGTTCTGTTCTTATTCGTATTCAACCCTAAAAACCACCGAAAGATTTCAGTCTCATCCTTTTGTTCCTGTTAAAATCGGGAAACGATGATGAAAAAGATCGATAATAGCGATGATGATTGTTGATGGATTGAATCGATGATGACAATTCTCTCTATGGGTTGCTTCTGCTAACTCGATCTGAATCAGTGTGTGTGTTGGGAACCCTAAATAAAACGCGTATATTCTTTATAGTAGGTATTATTATTATTATTATTATTATTATTATTATTATTATTATTATTATTATTATTATTATTATTATTATTATTATTACTATTAATATTATTATTATTATCATTATTACATTATTATTACAATAACAAATAAATAATTTTTTTATATAAATAATAATATTTATTACATACACCATATCTATAATAATATTAAATACTATTTTTTTTAATAAAAGGTTATCATTATACAATATTGGTTAAGTTATTTATAATCTATATTAAAATATAATCATATATATATATATATATATATATATATATATATAGATATATATAAGTATTAATTTTAAAACATTATATGATATTTTTGATTATTAATATATAATAATTATCATAAATGATTTACATTATATTAAACACATTAATAAAAATTTGGTATATAAATATTAAGTATCTATTTAAAATATATATAAATAAATATAATTAAGTTAATTATTAATAAATAATAATATTTAAATAAACTTGTTTAAATGTTATTATATGTTTTAATATATGTAATTGATATAGGTTCGTGAATCCGAGGCCAACCCTATACTTGTTCAATGACGTCATAAGTATTTTTACTACAAAATACATTATGGTGAGTTTCATTTGATCCCTTTTTAAATGCTTTTGTAATATATATTTTTGGGACTGAGAATACATGCGCAATTTTTATAAATGTTTTACGAAATAGACACAAGTAATCGAAACTACATTATATGGTTGGATTATTGAAATCGAATATGCCTTTTTATTAAGTCTGGTAATCTAAGAATTAGGGAACAGACACCCTAATTGACGCGAACTCTAAAGATAGATCTATCGGGCCCAACAAGCCCCATCCAAAGTACCGGATGCTTTAGTACTTCAAAATTTATATCATGTCCGAAGGAGGATCCCGGAATGATGGGGATATTCTTATATGCATATTGTGAATGTCGGTTACCAGGTGTTCAATCCATATGAATGATATTTTTGTCTCTATGCATGGGACGTATGTTTATGAGAAATGAAAATATGAAATCTTGTGATCTATTAAACTTATGAAATGTTTATTTATGTTAAACTAATGAACTCACCAACCTTTTGGTTGACACTTGAAAGCATGTTTATTCTCAGGTACAAAAGAAATCTTCCGCTGTGCATTTGCTCATTTTATAGATATTACTTGGAGTCATTCATGGCATATTTCAAAAGACGTTGCATTCGAGTCGTCGAGTTCATCAAGATTATTATCAAGTCAATTATAGTTGGATATATTATGAAATGGTATGCATGCCTGTCAACTTTCGATGTAATGAAAGATTGTCTTTTCAAAAACGAATGCAATGTTTGTAAAATGTATCATATAGAGGTCAAGTACCTCGCGATGTAATCAACTGTTGTGAATCATTTATAATTGATATGGACTTCGTCCGGATGGATTAGGACGGGTCTTTACAATCACCATCCTAAATCATTAAGTCATCATCATCAAAATCACCAACTACTTAATCATCATTATTTAAAATCTTACGTAGCATCACCTTTCCATCACCTTTCTTATATCAAATTTTAACCCACCTTCGAACGTTTTGTTGTTTAGATCAAGAACACGATGAGATTCTAATTCAAAAAGTTGAAAAGGAATCGAGCTGTTCAATTGGTATGCACCTAATATTATCCTATTCTAATCACTATCATCATCACTTAACATAATCATCATCCTTCTCTTCTCCTCAGCTTGTCATCCCGAAGACAACATCATTACCATACATCATACGTAATCTTTTGTACGCTTATATCATAATCATAATCGGAATTATATCAAATTATCATCAACTATCCTATAATTCGTATTATATCTCTATCAATAGTATCCTTATCACAAAATCAAATATTATTATCAATTAGCTTCTCGACCCAATAGAATGATTATTAACATAACACGGCCTAACTGAAATATAATAATCCACACCAACAGCCCGCTATAATATGCTCAATATTCATACATCTCGTCCCAAATAAAGAAAGCTGGTCATCACTTTTGTTGGCAAGAGAAAGGAATATACCAGTGACAGAATTATGGGACGTTACCTTTTATCAAGTGGGTTCTTTTTTTTTATTACTTGTTAGCTAAAGGGAAAAAGGAATACGCAAGGATAGTTAATTTTATCATTATCATGCGTTTAAATATTCATATATACCTCATCTTATTCCCTACAGCTCATCATAAAATATTCTGTATTCATATCATCGAAATTCATGGTCCAACATCTTCTTCATCGCCATTTATCTTTAATAGTAGAAGCAAAGGAGCGGCAGTAACCGTAGAAAAATGAATCATACTAATAACGGTTGGTAGCAACGAACAAGGAAAAAAATATGTTTGATGTTTGTTGTCTGCCAAAACAGAAAAAAGAATAACAGAGATTGCAGTTGGCATTCAATAACAATTAATGATGGTGGTGAAGGAATTCACGAGGCTTGTGGTGTGGTCATGGTGATTTAATATGAAAAATATTAGAGGAGAGAGAGAAGCAAATAGGTGACGGTTGAATGGTGGTTCGTATGATGGTGGTTGATCAAGGAGTGGCAATGATATTTGGCGTGTTCAATGTAAGCAATCAATCAGTGGTTATGGTTTATAGTGATGATTTAAAGAGGTAGTGAAGGTGGCGGATTCATTTGAAGAAAGATGAAGGTTCGATGAAGGTGATTATATGGATCTTGTTAGAAAGGTTGTGGTTTTTGTGATCATCTAAATTAAAAACGGGAAGCGAGCTACAGTAGGTTGATAAGTGATAATGTTTTTAAGGTGGCAAGTGATTGACGTTGGCAGGAGAAACAAGAACAGAGTTACGTACCTATTTTCTTTAATATTTCTGTTTAAGCCTCCAGATTAATGTAATTGTATCTGATAATAGAGAATGATGAAGAAACAATTGAATGATTTCTGGGTCTGATCACGATTCAATTGATGGTTTTGTAAAGATGAGTAATCGACAGGTACTCACATATAAACAGAAAATAAGGATTTGGTGAAACTTTACAGCTATCATGTACTTATGCCTTTATTTACTAACTGAATTGGATCCATTATAGCAAAAGTAATCGACCAATTGTACCAATCAGGTACAGAGATAAATAGACGGATTATAACCAATTTTGTTTGATTGTGGGATTAATTGAGTCTGACGTTCAACAGAATTTGGAATTTGCCTATGAATTGAAGTCGACAGTTATATTAATTTACTTGACAGATTAAACAAAATGAAAAGGATTGGTGTACATATATATGTATATCTTGTATCTGTATTTATATATATATGAAAAGGATTGGCGTATATATCTGTTTATATAATGTATATATTTGTATCTGTAAATATGTATAATTAACTATATCTATATCAGTTTATTAAATAAATAAAGGAACATACTAATATTAATAATACAAACATAAATACTCAATACTAATATTAATAAGAATAATGAAATTAATAGTAATGATAATAGAAATAATGATATTAATATCATAATAATACTAATAATAATGATGAAAATAATAACTTTAAATAAAAATGAAAATTTTAGTAATCAAGTTAATGATAATACTTTTGATAATCATAATAATAAAAGTTATAATTTTACTAATAATAATGACACTAATAATGATATCAATAATATATATATATATATATATATATATATATATATATATATATATATATATATATATATATATATATATATATATATATATATATATATAATCAATTTAAATGCATCAAATTTTATATCTGCATGTTATATAGTAATATTAATAATACAGATAGTAATATTAATATTTATTTTTAATCACAATGAAAGTAATAATCATAATAACTATATTTTAACTTGTAATTTCATTTACTGTTACAATTTATTACTTGTGCAAGGTTTACCAATTGTATAATTGAATATTTGCACTCTATACATATATTACAATGTACATATAATAATTATTCGTAGAAATCATAACCATATATATATATATATATATATATATATATATATATATATATATATATATATAAATTACAACATAATTGTTTTATATTTTGTTTAACATATTTAATTTTAATGTTTAAACTATATTTTATTATTTCCAATTATCATATATCTTTACATATATATATATATATATATATATATATATATATATATATATATATACATATATATATATATATATATATATATATATATATATATATATATATATATATATATATATATATATAGATATATATACATATTTATTTACAATACAATTGTTCGTGAATCGTCGGGAACAGTCACATGGTAAATGAATAGTTCAAAGGTCAAATGTTTACATGAACACAGTTCAAAGTTTTTGAGACTTCAACATTACAGACTTTGCTTATTATGTCGAATTCATATAAAGATCAAGTTTAAATTTGGTCAAAAAATTTCGGGTCGTCACATCCATGATACGTTTTGTAAACATTGCATTCTTTTGAAAAGGCACACCATAAATGAATATCAAATTCCAAGGTTTTTGACGTCTGATGATTTCTACATATAGACAATCACCGTAAATAATAGTTTACAATACTATATCCGTTGATAATGCGGTCAAAATAAGATACATGGTGATGATTTTGTGAATGCAACGTTTTCTTGAATAAAGCATGTATGACTCCATGCACATAGCTTGTATCACATATAAGAAAATAGCGGAAGACTTCTAGGAACTTGAGAATAAACATGCTTAAAAGTGTCAACACAAAGGTTGGTGAGTTCATAGTTTTAATGTTGCGAATAATCAGTATATAAAGGTGGATCACAAGATTTCAGTTGTTTTATCCAGAAATGTTTATCAAAATATTCTGCAAGATTGAGCACCCTGGTAACTAAGCTTTAACGTTATAATAAGTACCCCTGTTTTAACATACATGCAACCAACATATACAATACACGCAATCCAACGTGTACTAAACTCAAATAGCATACGTCTGTTTTATAGTTCAGGCTAGGGTTTCTATACCTGGAACAGACGGGGATGTCAAGCCCTATGGATCCATATACAACTATTCATGCTCACCAGTTCTTATAATCGGCAGCTACTAGTTACCAAAGCTAAGGGATTTTCGGTTTAAACTCAGTGTAGAATTAAGTATGTACTTGTATCCATTGCGTTTAAAGTAAAGTGCATGTATTCTCAGCCCAAAAATATAGATTGCAAAAGCAATTAAAAAGGGATCTATAAACTCACCTTAGCATCATATAAGGTCATTTACCGAAATGTTACCGAAATCGGAATGCAAAATAACCGTAGATCTCAACCTAGAGAACATATGTTGGTCAATACATGTCTAACAAGCTAGGTCAGGTCATAGTGTATCACAATCCTAATGCTCGAGACTGACATGCAAAAGTTAACAAAAGTCATCTCAAAAGTCAACCTGACACAATATGCTCTTTAAATCTCTACATGTTTATTATATTAACATAGTATCAGTCTTGATAATTGAACGAATTTATAGTTTATTAAACTCAAAATATTATTTATTTCAGGAGCTATATTATATTTGAATTATCATGGCAATCGAAAATATTTTATTATTTCACATAGCTTTCCAATACTTGTAAAATCATATTATAGTGTTTATAAAGCTTTAAAACGTGATAAGACAATCAACTTTGACAATTGTTCAACAAAACGAGATGTGTCTTATATAGAAATTCATTTACTCAATTAGTAATATCTAAAAATCTAATTTATCAATCTCATAGACAAGTTGTTTAAATATTAATTTGTAGTTTCAAACACAATTTCAATTAACGTCAAACATAATTCAGTTGACCATATCTTTTAATCCGTTCATCGAAATCACACGATTTCTAAATGAAAAGTTATTAATTTTACGCCAGCTTTCCAACGACATGCATATCATATACTTTATATCAGTAGTACATGTATTAAATTTGTGATTCATCATAAAACTATTTAACGGCAAAATTAAAGCATACAAGCATGCATAAACATATATACTCGAGCACTAGACATGAATACACTATTAATATATAAAAGATAAGATATAAATGCTCACGTATCAATATTGTGATTCAATATTGAGGGAAAGTACGTAGACGCAACGGAAATGATAAACGCTAGGTTGACCTTTGACTCATGATCATAATCCCCAAGCAATACCCATAACCTCCATAGCTATAACCCAAAATTTCCTTAGCTCTATCTCGCTCGAAAACCATTTTTGAAATCGTTTGGACATAACCTTGTCGTAGTATTTTATGTATAATACTAATAATAATACAAATACTACTAATAATAATAAGATTAATAATAATATTAATCTTAATAATAATAATAATAATCGAATGTTACTATCGTTTACTAAATAACTTGAAATTATATATATGTATATATCTTTATTTAATATACATAAATCAGTTTTTAAATACACATTGCAAGTTATTTATAATTAATTTTAATAATTAATATTCCAACTTATTGTATATATATATATATATATATATATATATATATATATATATATATATATATATATATATTTACAAATAGATGTTCGTGAATCGTCGGTCAATAGTCAAAGGTTAACTGAATATTTCACATTAGTTCAAAAATTTTGAGAATCAATATTACAGACTTTGCTTATCTTGTCGAAATCATATAAAGATTAAGTTTTAAATTTGGTCGGAAATTTCCGGTTCGTCACAGATATAAAACCCAATATCGAGTTATTATGCAATCGGTATTGTTGATTTGGTCGATTATACTGTTTAATCGTTCCCACAAGTGGTATCAGAGCTTTTATTATTATTAATCGACCCTTTTGTGTGTCAAAATCGAGTTATAGTTTTTGGGTTTTGGTGGTTTTGAATGAAATCAACAAAATCTAAATTTTATCACGTTAAAAGGTTTGTTTTGTTAATCCAGTGTGTTAAACTGGTGAAAATCAGTGTTTCAACGAGTAACATTAAGGTTTTTGATCATAGTTGAGGTGCTAGATCTATCCCAACCCTAAACACTAGTTTTGGTACAGTTTATGCCCAGAATTCATCAAGAACACAACCGTACAGTTACACCCTGTAACCGTACGGACACAATACCCGGATACCTATAACTGTACGGTTTCATCACTACATCCATGTTATTTAGAAACCGTGACCTACATCCGTGTAACCTTGCAACTGTATACTGCATCTGTGTTTAAACCTGTAACCGTACCATCTATAACCCGGATACACCCTGCATCTGTGTAGTCTTCTGCATCCGTGTAGTCTTCTGTATCCGTGTAATTCTATTGCAACCGGGTATTACAACCGCATGGATACAATGTCAGAGACTAATGATTTTTTAGAAACCCAATCAGCCTTAGTGTAACATCCCGTTTTCCTTGAATGCGACTTAAGGTGCGTATTTAACCTTGCGTACGTTTAATATTGTATCTATGATTATTGTGTATAGTTTAAGTGTGGAACTGTTGAGAAAATGATTAGAACAGACAACCTGTCGCGTTTGAATAGGTTGTATCGCGTTTGGAGCTGTCGCAGTACGTGACAAAGTTGGATGAAACGCGATAGCTTAAAAAACTGGCTCCTGATCTACTTGTCGCGTTCCAAAAATAGTTGTCGCGTTTCGGTTATCGCGTAACGCAATGAACTACCACGGATTGCGACAGATGTCGCTGTTTGACAATTTTAGCCATTTTAAATGGCATCTTTTGGGGGCACTTTTCTTTTCATTGTGGCCGGTTTTGGGGAGTCTAAAACTATTTCAAGCTTATCCTATACTCATTTATCACATCTTCATCTACCTAAATTCAATTTTAGAGAGAGAGTTGAGTTTTTAGTGAGAGGGATCTCACTTTGGTGAAGAAGAAGGCCGAATCTCAACCGAACCCAAGCTTTAAAGTTGTCCCCTACGTCACTAGCTATATTGTGGTTGTATTGGTAAGTCTTAACTCTATGTTTTGAGTTTTAATTGGTTTATGGCTAGGGTTTTGTTTACTTGAGGCTTGTATGACCCATTTGGGGGTTAAATGTGAAATGTCCCGTTCTTATTGATTAAAAACGTTCCATATTAATTGATTTCGTTGCGAGGTTTTGACCTCTATATGAGACGTTTTTCAAAGACTGCATTCATTTTTAAAACAAACCATAACCTTTATTTCATAAATAAAGGTTTGAAAAGCTTTACGTAGATTATCAAATAATGATAATCTAAAATATCCTGTTTACACACGACCATTACATAATAGTTTACAATACAAATATGTTACATCGAAATCAGTTTCTTGAATGCAGTTTTTACACAATATCATACAAACATGGACTCCAAATCTTGTCCTTATTTTAGTATGCAACAGCGGAAGCTCTTAGTATTCACCTGAGAATAAACATGCTTTAAACGTCAACAAAAATGTTGGTGAGTTATAGGTTTAACCTATATATATCAAATCGTAACAATAGACCACAAGATTTCATATTTCAATACACATCCCATACATAGAGATAAAAATCATTCATATGGTGAACACCTGGTAACCGACATTAACAAGATGCATATATAAGAATATCCCCATCATTCCGGGACACCCTTCGGATGTGATATAAATTTCGAAGTACTAAAGCATCCGGTACTTTGGATGGGGTTTGTTAGGCCCAATAGATCTATCTTTAGGATTCGTGTCAATTAGGGTGTCTGTTCCCTAATTCTTAGATTACCAGACTTAATAAAAAGGGGCATATTCGATTTCGATAATTCAACCATAGAATGTAGTTTCACGTACTTGTGTCTATTTTGTAAATCATTTATAAAACCTGCATGTATTCTCATCCCAAAAATATTAGATTTTAAAAGTGGGACTATAACTCACTTTCACAAATTTTTACTTCATCGGGAAGTAAGACTTAGCCACTGGTTGATTCACGAACCTATAACAATATATACATATATATCAAAGTATGTTCAAAATATATTTACAACACTTTTAATATATTTTGATGTTTTAAGTTTATTAAGTCAGATGTCCTCGTTAGTAACCTACAACTAGTTGTCCACAGTTAGATGTACAGAAATAAATCGATAAATATTATCTTGAATCAATCCACAACCCAGTGTATATGTATCTCAGTATTGATCACAACTCAAACTATATATATTTTGGAATCAACCTCAACCCTGTATAGCTAACTCCAACATTCACATATAGAGTGTCTATGGTTGTTCCGAAATATATATAGATATGTCGACATGATAGGTCGAAACATTGTATACGTGTCTATGGTATCTCAAGATTACATAATATACAATACAAGTTGATTAAGTTATGGTTGGAATAGATTTTTTACCAATTTTCACGTAGCTAAAATGAGAAAAATTATCCAATCTTGTTTTACCCATAACTTCTTCATTTTAAATCCGTTTTGAGTGAATAAAATTGCTATGGTTTCATATTGAACTCTATTTTATGAATATAAACAGAAAAAGTATAGGTTTATAGTCGGAAAAATAAGTTACAAGTCATTTTTGTAAAGGTAGTCATTTCAGTCGAAAGAACGACGTCTAGATGACCATTTTAGAAAACATACTTCCACTTTGAGTTTAACCATAATTTTTGGATATAGTTTCATGTTCATAATAAAAATCATTTTCCCATAATAACAACTTTTAAATCAAAGTTTATCACAGTTTTTAATTAACTAACCCAAAACAGCCCGCGGTGTTACTACGACGGCGTAAATCCGATTTTACGGTGTTTTTCATGTTTCCAGGTTTTAAATCATTAAGTTAGCATATCATATAGATATATAACATGTGTTTAGTTGATTTTAAAAGTCAAGTTAGAAGGATTAACTTTTATTTGCGAACAAGTTTAGAATTAACTAAACTATGTTCTAGTGATTACAAGTTTAAACCTTCGAATAAGATAGCTTTATATGTATGAATCGAATGATGTTATGAACATCATTACTACCTCAAGTTCCTTGGATAAACCTACTGGAAATGAAAAAAATAGATCTAGCTTCAAAGGATCCTTGGATGGCTTGAAAGTTCTTGTAGCAGAATCATGACACGAAAACAATTTCAAGTAAGATTTCCACTCGAAATAAGATTGTTATAGTTATAGAAATTGAATTAAAGTTTGATTATGATTATTACCTTGTATTAGAAAGATAACCTACTGTAAGTAATAAAGGTTTCTTGATCTTGGATGATTACTTGGAATGGATTTAGAAAACTTGGAAGTAAACTTGCAATCTTGGAAGTACTCTTGATTTTATGAAACTAGAACTTTTGGAATTTATGAAGAACACTTAGAACTTGAAGATAGAAATTGAGAGAGATCAATTAGATGAAGAAAATTGAAGAATGAAAGTGTTTGTAGGTGTTTTTAGTCGTTGGTGTATGGATTAGATATAAAGGATATGTAATTTTGTTTTCATGTAAATAAGTCATGAATGATTACTCATATTTTTGTAATTTTATGAGATATTTCATGCTAGTTGCCAAATGATGGTTCCCACATGTGTTAGGTGACTCACATGGGCTACTAAGATCTGATCATTGGAGTGTATATACCAATAGTACATACATCTAAAAGCTGTGTATTGTACGAGTACGAATACGGGTGCATACGAGTAGAATTGTTGATGAAACTGAACGAGGATGTAATTGTAAGCATTTTTGTTAAGTAGAAGTATTTTGATAAGTTTCTTGAAGTCTTTCAAAAGTGTATGAATACATATTAAAACACTACATGTATATACATTTTAACTGAGTCGTTAAGTCATCGTTAGTCGTTACATGTAAATGTTGTTTTGAAACCTTTAGGTTAACGATCTTGTTGAATGTTGTTAACCCATTGTTTATTATAACAAATGAGATTTTAAATTGTTATATTATCATGATATTATGATATATAATATATCTTAGTATGATATATATACAGTTAAATGTCGTTACAGCGATAATCGTTACATATATGTCTCGTTTCGAAATCATTAAGTTAGTAGTCTTATTTTTACATATCTATTTCATTGTTAATACACTTAATAATATATTTACTTATCATTTAACATAATTAACCAAGTGTATCAATATCTTAATATGATTCATATGTACCTAGTAAGACGTTGTTATAACGATAATCGTTATATATATCGTTTTCGAGTTTCTTAAATTAATAGTCTCATTTTAATGTATATAACTCATTGTTAAAATACCTAATGAGATACATACTTATAATAAAATCATGTTAACTATATATATAACCATATATATGTCATCGTATAGTTTTTACAAGTTTTAACGTTCGTGAATCACCGGTCAACTTGGGTGGTCAATTGTCTATATGAAACCTATTTCAATTAATCAAGTCTTAACAAGTTTGATTACTTAACATATTGGAAACACTTAATCATGTAAATAACAATTTCATTTAATATATATATAAACATGGAAAAGTTCGGGTCACTACAGTACCTACCCGTTAAATAAATTTCTTCCCGAAATTTTAAGCAGTTGGAGGTGTTGACGTATCTTCTGGAAATAAATGCGGGTATTTCTTCTTCATCTGATCTTCACGCTCCCAGGTGAACTCGGGTCCTCTACGAGCATTCCATCGAACCTTAACAATCGGTATCTTGTTTTGTTTAAGTCTCTTAACCTCACGATCCATTATTTCGACGGGTTCTTCAATGAATTGAAGTTTTTCATTGATTTGGATTTCATCCAACGGAATAGTGAGATCTTCTTTAGCAAAACATTTCTTCAAATTTGAGACATGGAAAGTGTTATGTACAGCCGCGAGTTGTTGAGGTAGCTCCAGTTGGTAAGCTACTGGTCCGATACGATCTATAATCTTGAATGGTCCAATGTACCTTGGATTTAGTTTCCCCCGTTTACCAAATCGAACAACGCCTTTCCAAGGTGAAACCTTAAGCATGACCATTTCTCCAATTTCAAACTCTATATCTTTTCTTTTACTGTCCGCGTAGCTCTTTTGTCGACTCTGGGCGGTTTTCAATCTTTGTTGAATTTGGATGATTTTCTCGGTAGTTTCTTGTATTATCTCCGGACCCGTAATCTGTCTATCCCCCACTTCACTCCAAAAAATCGGAGACCTGCACTTTCTACCATAAAGTGCTTCAAATGGCGCCATCTCAATGCTTGAATGGTAGCTGTTGTTGTAGGAAAATTCTGCTAACGGTAGATGTCGATCCCAACTGTTTCCGAAATCAATAACACAAGCTCGTAGCATGTCTTCAAGCATTTGTATCGTCCTTTCGCTCTGCCCATCAGTTTGTGGATGATAGGCAGTACTCATATCTAGACGAGTTCCCAATGCTTGCTGTAATGTCTGCTAGAATCTTGAAATAAATCTGCCATCCCTATCAGAGATAATAGAGATTGGTATTCCATGTCTGGAGACGACTTCCTTCAAATACAATCGTGCTAACTTCTTCATCTTGTCATCTTCTCTTATTGGCAGGAAGTGTGTTGACTTGGTGAGACGATCAACTATTACCCAAATAGTATCATAACCACTTGCAGTCCTTGGCAATTTAGTAATGAAATCCATGGTAATGTTTTCCCAATTCCATTCCGGGATTTCAGGTTGTTGTAGTAGACCTGATGGTTTCTGATGTTCAGATTTGACCTTAGAACACGTCAAACATTCTCCTACATATTTAGGAATATCAGCTTTCATACCTGGCCACCAAAAATGTTTCTTAAGATCCTTGTACATCTTCCCCGTTCCAGGATGTATTGAGTATCTGGTTTTATGAGCTTCTCTAAGTACCATTTCTCTCATATCTCTAAATTTTGGTACCCAAATTCTTTCAGCCCTATACCGGGTTCCGTATTCCCGAATATTAAGATGCTTCTCCGATCCTTTGGGTATTTCATCCTTTAAATTTCTCTCTTTTAAAACTCCTTGTTGCGCCTCCTTTATTTGAGTAGTAAGGTTAGTGTGAATCATTATATTCATAGATTTTACTCGAATGGGTTCTCTGTCCTTTCTGCTCAAGGCGTCGGCTACCACATTTGCCTTCCCCGGGTGGTAACGAATCTCAAAGTCGTAATCATTCAACAATTCAATCCACCTACGCTGCCTCATATTCAGTTGTTTCTGATTAAATATGTGTTGAAGACTTTTGTGGTCGGTATATATAATACTTTTGACCCCATATAAGTAGTGCCTCCAAGTCTTTAATGTAAAAACAACCGCGCCTAATTCCAAATCATGCGTTGTATAATTTTGCTCGTGAATCTTCAATTGTCTAGACGCATAAGCAATCACCTTCGTCCGTTGCATTAATACACAACCGAGACCTTGCTTTGATGCGTCACAATAAATCACAAAATCATCATTCCCTTCAGGCAATGACAATATAGGTGCCGTAGTTAGCTTTTTCTTCAATAATTGAAATGCCTTCTCTTGTTCATCCTTCCATTCAAATTTCTTCCCTTTATGTATTAATGCAGTCAAGGGTTTTGCTATTTTGGAGAAATCTTAGATGAATCTTCTGTAGTAACCAGCCAATCCTAAAAATTGACGTATATGCTTCGGAGTTTTTGGGGTTTCCCACTTTTCAATGGTTTCGATCTTTGTCGGGTCCACCTGGATACCTTCTTTGTTCACTATGTGACCGAGGAATTGAACTTCTTCCAACCAAAATGCATACTCTGAAAACTTAGCGTACAGTTTTTCTTTCCTCAATACTTCTAGCACTTTTCTCAAATGTTCTTCGTGCTCTTGATCATTCTTTGAGTAAATAAGTATGTCATCGATGAAAACAATGACAAACTTGTCAAGATATGGCCCACACACTCGGTTCATAAGGTCCATGAACACAGCTGGTGCGTTAGTCAATCCAAACGGCATAACCATAAACTCGTAATGACCATAACGAGTCCTAAAAGCAGTTTTTGGAATATCATCCTCCTTTACTCGCATTTGATGATATCCAGAACGTAAATCGATCTTTGAATAAACTGACGAGCGTTGTAGTTGATCAAATAAGTCGTCAATTCTCGGCAGTGGATAACGGTTTTTGATGGTAAGTTTGTTCAAATCTCTGTAGTTAATACACAACCTAAATGTACCATCCTTCTTCTTGACAAACAAAACAGGAGCTCCCCATGGTGATGTGCTTGGTCGAATGAAACCACGTTCTAATAGTTCTTGCAGTTGGCTTTGCAGTTCTTTCATCTCGATGGGTGCGAGTCTATAAGGAGCACGAGCTATTTGTGCAGCTCCTGGTATAAGATCTATTTGAAATTCAACAGATCGATGTGGAGGTAGTCCCGGTAATTCTTTCGGAAATACATCGGGAAATTCTTTTGCGACGGGAACATCATTGATGCTCTTTTCTTCAGTTTGTACTTTCTCGACGTGTGCTAGAACGGCATAGCAACCTTTTCTTATTAGTTTTTGTGCCTTCAAATTACTAATAAGATGTAGCTTCATGTTGCCCTTTTCTCCGTACACCATTAAGGGTTCTCCTTCTTCTCGTACAATGTGAATTGCATTTTTATAACATACGATCTCTGCTTTCACCTTCTTCAGCCAGTCCATGCCAACTATTACATCAAAACTCCCTAACTCTACTGGTATCAAATCAATCTTAAATATTTCGCTACCCAGTTTAATTTCTCGATTCCGGCATATATTATCTGCTGAAATTAATTTACCGTTTGCTAATTCGAGTAAAAATTTACTATCCAACAGCGTCAATGGACAACTTAATTTAGCACAAAAATCTCTACTCATATAGCTTCTATCCGTACCCGAATCAAATAAAACGTAAGCAGATTTATTGTCAATAAGAAACGTACCCGTTACAAGCTCCGGGTCTTCCTGTGCCTCTGCCGCATTAATATTGAAAACTCTTCCGCGGCCTTGTCCATTCGTGTTCTCCTGGTTCGGGCAATTTATAATAATGTGGCCCGGTTTTCCATATTTATAACAAACTACATTGGCATAACTTGCTCCGACACTACTTGCTCCGCCATTACTCGTTTCGACACCATTTGTTCCTTTCGTTCTGTTAACCCCTGGTCCGTAGACCTCACACTTCGCCGTGCTATGACCATTTCTTTTACACTTGTTGCAAAATTTGGTGCAGAACCCCGAGTGATACTTTTCACACCTTTGGCATAGCTGCTTCTGATTGTTGTTGTTGTTGCGGTTGTTATTGTTGTTGGGATGATTGTTGTAGTTGCTGTTGTTGTTGTTGTTGTTGTTGTTGGGCCGTTTGTTGTAGTTGCGATTGATATTGCGATTGTTGGGATAATTGTTGCGATTATTATTGTAATTGCTGTTGTTGTTGTATTGGTGATTCTTATCACCGTTTTCCTCCCACTTTCTTTTGACTTGCTTCACATTGGCCTCTTCAGCCATTTGTTCTTTAATTCTTTCCTCAATCTGGTTCACTAGTTTGTGAGCCATTCTACATGCCTGTTGTATGGAGGGGGGCTCGTGTGAACTTATATCTTCTTGGATTCTTTCCGGTAATCCTTTCACAAACGCGTCGATCTTCTCTTCCTCATCTTCGAACGCTCCCGGACACAATAGGCACAATTCTGTGAATCGTCTTTCGTACATGGTAATATCAAATCCTTGGGTTCGTAACCCTCTAAGTTCTGTCTTGAGCTTATTGACCTCGGTTCTGGGACGGTACTTCTCGTTCATCAAGTGCTTGAATGCTGACCACGGTAGTGCGTACGCATCATCTTGTCCCACTTGCTCTAGATAGGTATTACACCATGTTAACGCAGAACCTGTGAAGGTATGCGTAGCGTACTTCACTTTGTCCTCTTCAGTACACTTACTTATGGCAAAAACCGATTCGACTTTCTCGGTCCACCGTTTCAATCCGATCGGTCCTTCAGTTCCATCAAATTCCAAAGGTTTGCAGGCAGTGAATTCTTTGTAGGTGCATCCTACACGATTTCCTGTACTGCTAGATCCAAGGTTATTGTTGGTATGTAGCGCAGCCTGTACTGCGGCTATGTTTGAAGCTAGAAAAGTACGGAATTCCTCTTCATTCATATTCACGGTGTGTCGAGTAGTCGGTGCCATTTCCTTCAAAATAGTCAAATGGAACAAGTTAATCATACAGAATATTAAGAGTAGTTAATAGTATTTCGTAGCATAATATGAACTCATTTATAAAAGCTTTTTCTTCATATTAGCGTTTTATAAGTTTAAATTCGGGTAGTACCTACCCGTTAAGTTCATACTTAGTAGCTAATATACAATTCAACTACTACAATTCTATATGAAAAACTGATTATAATAATATTTCGCGTTCAAACTTTTATACAATATTTTACAAACTTACAATACCGCTTATTTTACATAAAGCATGAAATATAGCACACAATAACTTTGATACAAGATAGTTGTGAAGATAATTCTAGCTAGTACACAAGTCGTTCAGCAAAGGCAATAAAGACACGTAATTCATACGTCCAGAAACAAGTCACGCATTCTGGTTTTACTAGGACTACTTCCCATCCTTGGTCTTGTGGAACATAACCGTTATGGCCGTTGATAAGACAGCGTGTTGTAACGTCGTCAAAGGGACGAGGGTTACGTAATGACCAACAGTCTCGTAATAACCTAAAAACCTCATTTCTTACCCCAATTACCGACTCCGTCACTTGTGGGAACGTTTTGTTTAATAGTTGTAGCCCGATGTTCTTTTTCTCACTTTGGTGAGAAGCGAACATTACTAACCCGTAAGCATAGCATGCTTCTTTATGTTGCATGTTAGCCGCTTTTTCTAAATCATGAAGTCCTATATTCAGATACATTGAGTCAAAATAATTTCTTAACCCGTTGCGTAAAATAGCATTTGGGTTCCCCGCAATATATGCGTCAAAGTAAACGCATCGTAACTTATGGGTTTCCCAATGTGATATCCCCCATCTTTCAAACGAAAGTCTCTTATAAACCAAGACATTCTTGGAACGTTCTTCGAATATCTTACAAACTGATTTCGCCGTAAATAGTTGTGCCGAAGAATTCTGACCGACTCTAGACAAGATTTTATCAATCATGTCTCCGGGTAGGTCTCTTAAAATATTGGGTTGTCTATCCATTTTGTGTTTTTATACTGTAAAATAGACAAGAGTTAGATTCATTAAAAAAAATACTTATTAATACAAGCAATTTTTACTTATATCATAAAGCATAAGCACACTATATTACATATATTACACCACACGAATACAACTATCTTATTCTGACTCGCTCATTTCTTCTTCTTCAGTTTTGGTTCGTTTTGCTAAGTTTCTAGGGATATATGATGTTCCCCTAATACGAGCTGTCATTTTCCACAACGGTTTAGAAAAACCTGGTGGTTTAGAGGTTCCCGGGTCATTGTTACAACTTAAGGGCTTCGGGGGTTGACGATACATATAAAGTTCATCGGGGTTGGAATTAGATTTCTCTATTTTTATGCCCTTTCCCTTATTATTTTCTTTTGCCTTTTTAAATTCAGTTGGGGTAATTTCTATAACATCATCGGAATTCTCGTCGGAATCCGATTCATCGGAGAATTGGTAATCCTCCCAATATTTTGCTTCCTTGGCGGAAACACCATTGACCATAATTAACCTTGGTCGGTTGGTTGAGGATTTTCTTTTACTTAACCGTTTTATTATTTCCCCCACCGGTTCTATTTCCTCCTCCGGTTCCTCCTCTTCCGGTTCTGATTCTTCTTCCGGTTCTTCTTCGGGAACTTGTGAATCAGTCCAATATATATTCGACTCTTCGCTATTATTAGGTAAGTCAATGGGATTTGTGCTAGAGGTAGACATCTATCACACAATATCAAACATGTTAAGAGATTAATATATCACATAATATATACATGTTAATAATATATAGTTTCCAACAAAAATGTTAAGCAATCATTTTTAAAGAAAACACGGTCGAAGTTCAGACTCACTAATGCATCCTAACAAACTCGATAAGACACACTAATGCAAATTTTCTGGTTCTCTAAGACCAACGCTCGGATACCAACTGAAATGTCCCGTTCTTATTGATTAAAAATGTTCCATATTAATTGATTTCGTTGCGAGGTTTTAACCTCTATATGAGACGTTTTTCAAAGACTGCATTCATTTTTAAAACAAACCATAACCTTTATTTCATAAATAAAGGTTTAAAAAGCTTTACATAGATTATCAAATAATGATAATCTAAAATATCTTGTTTACACACGACCATTACATAATGGTTTACAATACAAATATGTTACATCGAAATCAGTTTCTTAAATGCAGTATTTACACAATATCATACAAACATGGACTCCAAATCTTGTCCTTATTTTAGTATGCAACAGCGGAAGCTCTTAGTATTCACCTGAGAATAAACATGCTTTAAACGTCAACAAAAATGTTGGTGAGTTATAGGTTTAACCTATATATATCAAATCGTAACAATAGATCACAAGATTTTATATTTCAATAAACATCCCATACATAGAGATAAAAATCATTCATATGGTGAACACCAGGTAATCGACATTAACAAGATGCATATATAAGAATATCCCCATCATTCCGGGACACCCTTCGGATATGATATAAATTTCGAAGTACTAAAGCATCCGGTACTTTGGATGGGGTTTGTTAGGCCCAATAGATCTATCTTTAGGATTCGCGTCAATTAGGGTGTCTGTTCCCTAATTCTTAGATTACCAGACTTAATAAAAAGGGGCATATTCGATTTCGATAATTCAATCATAGAATGTAGTTTCACGTACGTGTGTCTATTTTGTAAATCATTTATAAAACCTGCATGTATTCTCATCCCAAAAATATTAGATTTTAAAAGTGGGACTATAACTCACTTTCACAGATTTTTTACTTCGTCGGGAAGTAAGACTTGACCAATGGTTGATTCACGAACCTATAACAATATATACATATATATCAAAGTATGTTCAAAATATATTTACAACACTTTTAATATATTTTGATGTTTTAAGTTTATTAAGTCAGCTGTCCTCGTTAGTAACCTACAACTAGTTGTCCACAGTTAGATGTACAGAAATAAATCGATAAATATTATCTTGAATCAATCCACGACCCAGTGTATATGTATCTCAGTATTGATCACAACTCAAACTATATATATTTTGGAATCAACCTCAACCCTGTATAGCTAACTCCAACATTCACATATAGAGTGTCTATGGTTGTTCCGAAATATATATAGATGTGTCGACATGATAGGTCTAAACATTGTATACGTGTTTATGGTATCTCAAGATTACATAATATACAATACAAGTTGATTAAGTTATGGTTGGAATAGATTTGTTACCAATTTTCACGTAGCTAAAATGAGAAAAATTATCCAATCTTGTTTTACCCATAACTTCTTCATTTTAAATCCATTTTGAGTGAATCAAATTGCTATGGTTTCATATTCAACTCTATTTTATGAATCTAAACAGAAAAAGTATAGGTTTATAGTCGGAAAAATAAGTTACAAGTCATTTTTGTAAAGGTAGTCATTTCAGTCGAAAGAACGACGTCTAGATGACCATTTTAGAAAACATACTTCCACTTTGAGTTTAACCATAATTTTTGGATATAGTTTCATGTTCATAATAAAAATCATTTTCCCAGAATAAAAACTTTTAAATCAAAGTTTATCATAGTTTTTAATTAACTAACCCAAAACAGCCCGCGGTGTTACTACGATGGCGTAAATCCGATTTTACGGTGTTTTTCGTGTTTCCAGGTTTTAAATCATTAAGTTAGCATATCATATAGATATAGAACATGTGTTTAGTTGATTTTAAAAGTCAAGTTAGAAGGATTAACTTTTATTTGCGAACAATTTTAGAATTAACTAAACTATGTTCTAGTGATTACAAGTTTAAACCTTCGAATAAGATAGCTTTATATGTATGAATCGAATGATGTTATGAACATCATTACTACCTCAAGTTCCTTGGATAAACCTACTAGAAATGAGAAAAATAGATCTAGCTTCAAAGGATCCTTGGATGGCTTGAAAGTTCTTGTAGCAGAATCATGACACGAAAACAATTTCAAGTAAGATTTCCACTCGAAATAAGATTGTTATAGTTATAGAAATTGAATTAAAGTTTGATTATGATTATTACCTTGTATTAGAAAGATAACCTAATGTAAGTAACAAAGGTTTCTTTATCTTGGATGATTACTTGGAATGGATTTAGAAAACTTGGAAGTAAACTTGCAATCTTGGAAGTATTCTTGATTTTATGAAACTAGAACTTTTGGAATTTATGAAGAACACTTAGAACTTGAAGATAGAACTTGAGAGAGATCAATTAGATGAAGAAAATTGAAGAATGAAAGTGTTTGTAGGTGTTTTTGGTCGTTGGTGTATGGATTAGATATAAAGGATATGTAATTTTGTTTTCATGTAAATAAGTCATGAATGATTACTCATATTTTTGTAATTTTATGAGATATTTCATGCTAGTTGCCAAATGATGGTTCCCACATGTGTTAGGTGACTCAAATGGGCTCCTAAGAGCTGATCATTGGAGTGTATATACCAATAGTACATACATCTAAAAGCTGTGTATTGTACGAGTACGAATACGGGTGCATACGAGTAGAATTGTTGATGAAACTGAACGAGGATGTAATTGTAAGCATTTTTGTTAAGTAGAAGCATTTTGATAAGTGTGTTGAAGTCTTTCAAAAGTGTATGAATACATATTAAAACACTACATGTATATACATTTTAACTGAGTCGTTAAGTCATCGTTAGTCGTTACATGTAAATGTTGTTTTGAAACCTTTAGGTTAACGATCTTGTTGAATGTTGTTAACCCATTGTTTATTATAACAAATGAGATGTTAAATTGTTATATTATCATGATATTATGATATATAATATATCTTAGTATGATATATATACAGTTAAATGTCGTTACAACGATAATCGTTACATATATGTCTCGTTTCGAAATCATTAAGTTAGTAGTCTTATTTTTACATATGTATTTCATTGTTAATACACTTAATAATATATTTACTTATCATTTAACATAATTAACCAAGTGTATCAATATCTTAATATGATTCATATGTACCTAGTAAGACGTTGTTATAACGATAATCGTTATATATATCGTTTTCGAGTTTCTTAAATTAATAGTCTCATTTTTATGTATATAACTCATTGTTAAAATACCTAATGAGATACATACTTATAATAAAATCATGTTAACTATATATATAACCATATATATGTCATCGTATAGTTTTTACAAGTTTTAACGTTCGTGAATCACCGGTCAACTTGGGTGGTCAATTGTCTATATGAAACCTATTTCAATTAATCAAGTCTTAACAAGTTTAATTGCTTAACATGTTGGAAACACTTAATCATGTAAATAACAATTTCATTTAATATATATATAAACATGGAAAAGTTCTGGTCACTACAAAATGGGTGAATTTGGGTTATATTGATGAAAGGAAACCCTAATAGCTTTAATCTAGGGTTTGGTCTTATGAATTGAGGTTGTAAGTGTTAAATGGTGTTGTTAGTCACTAATACACTTGTTAAATGATGAAAGATTGTTAATGGGTCCAAGTTTGACGTAGTTTGTAAGTCTAAGTGTTAAAATGGGTCAAATGAGTAATGATTGACCTAATTGGGTGAAATGGGAATGAAATACCCTAAGTTGGTGTTAGTTGGTGTTAGTAGGCTCTAATCACTAGCTTTTAGTGATTAATAATGAGTCTCGGCCTTTGATGGGCGGTTTTGGTGTAAATGGGTCATTTAATGAATTTGGGTCATTAAATGCTCAAGAGTTAAGTAATGTGGTTAGTTCCACAAGTTTGTGTATTGAATGTGTACTTAATGTATTAGGTACTTTGCTTTGAAGCATACGGAAGTGTTTGATCATCACCGACGTGTTAAGGTGAGTAGAATAATTATGCGTGTACGTATATGATGTATTTATTTGTGTAGCATGAGTTGTGAAGTGTCGATGTGTTAAGACACCACATCTCACGTGATGAGTGAAGTGTCGACGTGTTAAGACACCATTCGTATCACACCCCCAGTTAGGGCCTGGGCGAAATGTGACTTAATATCAAAATATACCAACATATTATAATAACGAGAACAATACTAAATGAGAAAGTTAAACTTTATGGAGTACGCAGCGGAAAATGAAATGTCATTACAAAGGAGTAAAGTAAATGTTTAAATGCAATAGTAATAAATGCGATAATCTCTTGATCCTATGTCCAAGTAGCATCACATAAGCAGTAGATAAGTAAGCTTGAATCAAACAGCACCTTAGACAAAACATGCTAAAGTGTCAACCAAAAGGTTGAGTGAAGGTCATAGGTTTAACAAAAGTTTGACCGTTGTTTTAGACCACAAGATTTAGTTTGTAAAGTTGATCTCCCGCAGGATCAAAAAGTTATGCCAAAGCGTGATATTTAGACTAAACGTTCAAGTTTGCCCCATGACAAGTTGTGTCTGTCCTTTGGGTTTAATTTCATTATCAAGTAATACAAAGACTTAGTCAAATGTATCGGGGACGTTACTCCCGATAGGCCTACCCCCAATAATTAAGCATGCAGCAGCAATTAAAAATATCACTGTAGGGACTTAGTCGGACATAGCCGGGTATAGCATAATTTAACAGTTTGGTACTTGTGTCTAAACTGTAAAAAGTAAAAACAGCATGTGTCTCACCCCAAGTAAAGTAAGTAAGTTTGCTAGCAATAAAGAGGGGCTATGAATTCACCTTAAATAGCAGTTGAAGTATTCCACGTAAGAAGGAAAGTAAAGTAAGTAAGTGATCTGGATATCAACCTAGAGGTATAATGTTTGATTAGTTAATGTCTAACTGACATAAACTATGTTTATTAATATAGCAACTATATTGACAGTGACAATTTTCGAGAAAAGTTCCTATTTCTCAAAAGTTTCTATTTTTGGAAACTTACTATTTATGGAAAGCTTCCACTTATAGTAAGCTTCTAGTTTAAAAATGTTCGGGTTATAATTCTTAACAAAGATGTTGTACAATCTCGCCCAAACTTCGTTGCTAACATGCAAGTCACTCGAATGATCTATTGTTACCGAGTGGCCCAGGATCTCTTGACCAGAATCTAAGTCTTGGCATTCGAGATCCACAAGCGTCCTATAATGGTAACAAGGATCACCCTAGGCCACAAGTAGCGGTGATGTTTGTAGTCTTTGTACGCTATCTTTAATTATAACCTTCACGTTAGGTGCATATTGATATTGCTCAATAACATCATATATATCTATCGCAATATCGTGTAAAATGCTCTAGTATCGAGGATAATGAAGGCGTTTCTACAAGTGATAATCCAAGATGCGCAAATTTGTATCGGAAGAGTGATTTACAAAGAATTTTGATGATTTATGACATTGGTTGATCCCGATACAACTTAAGGTCTATTTAGTGCTCTAAAATGGTAAAATAAAGCTTCCAAGGTGTTAGGCTTCGTCCAAATAAAAGAGGATTGAAAAGAAAGCGAAACAGTGGATTTCAGCATATCTGGACGCCGTCCAGGATTATAGGACGCCGTCCAGCTTCTTGAAACAGGACGCCGTCCTGGTTTTACAGGACGCCGTCTAGATCTTAAGGACGGGACGCCGTCCAGCATTATTGGACGCCGTCCCGTAGTAGGTTTCAGCCGACTTTTGTGCTTTTACCTACTTTCTCCACTTTAAAACTACTGTTTTGAGGGAATGTTTCATGACTTACGAACCAGAGAGTACAGAGACAATTTTGAGGAGCAAAATTGGAGAACTCCAAGCTCTTGGAAGAGGCTCAACATCAAGACATCAAAGATCAAAACCTTCATCATCCAAGAACTCCTTGTTCTTGTAGGTTATTCCTTGTTCTAAAACAATGATTTCAGTTGTTAATCTGATTGTTATGTTGTCTGTTACCATGATTGTTGGCTAGTTTCTTTTATGTTCATCTAGATAAATAACTGAGATGTTGAATGTTTACTTTTAGTTACCAAGTACGATAGTTTGATGTTTGAATACAAGAACCATTCTTGTTAAGTTTAATCTTTTCGATTCAACTAGTTAGTATACTTGTTCAACTAAGAAACACCATCTTGCTGATTTAGTATATTGATTTACACCTAGTGACAAGTGTTTGCCCATCTTTTACCAAAAGGGGTAAGTTGCGTTCAAACGGTTAATCTATATAGGAATGTAAGAACGACTCTTGTAGATACTCTCAGATAGCTTAATTGATATGTGTAGTTGTCTAGGTGAACGATCAATTCCCTAGAATCTGTTATACATATTTTCACTACTCAATTCCATATAACTAATAGGTGTTAGTAAATTGCCTTATCTAGTGACGTTTATAGGGATCTTATTACCACACTTAATTGTTTACTTGGGTTGGGTGAATTGAACATTTAACCAGATCAAGGGAATGAACTAAGCTAAACCATTAGTTGACATAGGAGTGGATCATGATCAACACACCATTGACTTGATCATTCTTCAAGTCTTTAGACTAGTTGAATTAGTTGATTACAAATAGGAGGTCTTAGATGACAAGAACATCACTTGCGTCGTGTAATCCCGTTTGAGCGTTTATTCAAGACTACTCTTGGTAAACCGATCAATTAGTTCTCGTGCATAACCAATCAATCCGATCTTAATCCTAAATAAACATTCACATCGAGGGTAAAAAGTCTAGATGAGGATATTTCATCTCTTTGATTTCAAAACTATCTTAATTGCTTTCCTTGCACTTATAAATTTAAAAGACCAAAAATATTGTTTTTACTTTTACTCTTCTCTGATTTGGCTAATCGTTAAATAAGCCACAAAACATAAAACTTGTACCTTTAAGCTTCATTTACTTAGTTAATCATAATATAGTTTATAATTCTAGTTTGACTAATACAACTGTCCTTGGAACGATACACGGATTTTACCATTATCTATACTACTACACGATCGGGTACACTGCCCGTTAGTGTGTGTAATCTTTAAAACCGGTATTTTCCATACAACAATTCATATACCACTTTTCGCACATCAAGTTTTTGGCGCCGCTGCCGGGGACAGTTTTGTGTCAAAATAGAATTATTAACTGATTTGTGATTAAGTAGTTTCTTAATTATTTTAAATTTTTAATAGTCTTTGATTTTTAAACTTATAGAATCGGTATGTTTAATAATTTTTGTTAGTTGTGTGATTGACAGTTTATAGGTCGCATATGCCACATACCCGAAGTTCAGAATCTCCATTACTTACACCGTTTACAGAACCTGATAGAAAGCTTGGTAGGATTTCAAAAGAAGTACTTGAAATTTTTGAATCTTCATCAAAGCAAGAAACCTTTGATTCAGAATCAAGTACGACCAAGCCTCGATATTCAGACTTTGGTAAACCCGTTCAACCCCCAAATTTTGAAATGGAAGGAGAAAGACCGTTGGTACCACGACAATCAATGGCAGCAAAGATGAAAGCAACCCGGACCGGACAAGGTAGTGCTATTACTCCACCTACTGGTGAGGTAACTTTTGAAATAAAAGGACCTATTCTTCAAATGATTAATAACAGGTGTCAATTTGGTGGTGGTCCGAATGAAGATGCAAACGAACATATTCGTCTCTTTCAAGAGATATGTCTTCTTTTTAAACTTAAACCAGAAACTGACCAAGCCATATTATTAAGACTTTTCCCTTGGACACTCCAAGGAGAAGCACGAAGTTGGTTAGATTCATTGGCCGAGGCTACGATAGAAACATGGGATGGTATGTTGGAAAAATTTCTTAAGAAATATTTTCCAGCATCCAAGTCCGCGAGACTCCAACACAAAATTACCCAATTCTGTCAAAAGCCGATGGAAACCCTGTACGAAGCATGGAATCGATTTTCCAAAATGCTAAGAGGTTGTCCAAACCATGGTTTGGATACCTTTCAAAAGGTCCAAATCTTTTACAAAGGTTGTGATGTAGCAACCCGAATTTCAATTGACCAAGCGGCCGGTGGTTCTCTTATGGACAAAACCGAACAAGAGGCTTATGAAATAATCGAGAAGCTAGCAGATTATTCTCATGAGTGGCATCAAGAACGCCTAATTACTCGTAATGCTCAAGTCCAAAGCGCCGGCGCCTATGATGACCTTAGTTCCCTAAGTGTTAAAATAGACGGTGTTGCTCGAACCATGGATAAAATCACCAAGGAAATTCATAGTATGAAAGTAGGTTGTGAATACTGTGGTGGTCTTCATTTAGGAAAAGATTGTGATGCCGGTTTAACAATGGCTCAAAAAGAAGAAGTGGCTTTCGTAAGCCAAAGAAATAACAATCAATTTCAAGGAAGAGCCCAATTTAACCGGAACTTTAACAACCCCTACAACCCTCAAGGTCAAAATTCCAATTACCAACAAGGGTCAAGTAGTGGGTTCCAACAACAAACTCCGGGTTTTTATCAAAAACCCCAACAGGAAGAAAAAAAGTCAAATTTGGAGAATATGTTGGAAAAGTTGATTTCATCACAAACTCAGCTTGTCACAAATATAAACCAAACCAACGAGAAAAACGAACACCAGTTTCGAAATCAACAAGCCTCAATTCAGAATTTGGAGAAACAAATGAGTGGTTTAGCTAATTTACTTAGTGAGAGAAAACCAGGTAGTTTACCGGTCGATACAAATAAGAACCCTCGAAATGAGCACGCCAATGTTATCACCACACGGAGTGGTTTAGCATACGATGCTCCAAAAATGCCCGAAAATTCTGATTTTAATGTTCCGTTGAACCGAAAGGATGAACCGGTTAAGGAGCCAGAAAAAGTGGTTGAAAAGGAAGAACGGGAAAAACCCATAGTGAAACCATATCAACCACCGCTCCCATACCCAAGAAAACAACAACAAGAAAGGCTAGAGGCCGAAAGGTCAAAATTCCTAGATATGTTTAAACAAATTAACATAAATATGCATTTCATTGATGTAATCTCAGGTATGCCCAAGTATGCTAAGTTCTTAAAAGACTTACTTACTAATTGGAAGAAAATGGAGGAACTTTCATCCGTCACCATGAATGCTAATTGTTCAGCAATTTTGATGAACAAAATACCAAAGAAATTAGCAGATCCTGGAAGTTTTACCATACCATGTCTCCTGGGAGATTTGGAATGCATTAAAGCATTAGCGGATTTAGGGGCTAGCATAAATTTAATGCCTTATTCATTATATGTTAAGCTAAACCCCGGGGTACTAAAACCAACCCGAATGGCAATTCAACTAGCGGACCGCTCTGTTAAATTCCCTCGTGGAATTTTAGAGAATATGTTGGTAAAAGTAGGTACCCTAGTATTTCCGGCTGACTTTGTAATTTTGGACATGGAGGAGGACACACGTGTGCCTCTTATATTAGGTTGACCTTTCCTCAATACCGCTAGAGCTATGATAGATGTTCATGGGCAGAAATTGACCCTTAGTATTGAGGATATGAAGGTTACCTTTTCCGTTGACCATGCCCTACAATACCCCGAGTCTACTGATGATCAATGTTATTATGTGCAAACCATAGACACATATTCGGAGTTGTTGCAGGAGTTTCCAGAATTGCAAGGTACGGGAGAATGCATTTTTGCGGAAGGTGATGAAGAGAATATGTTGGAAGAAGTGGAGATGTTGACCACCTTGATGGCTAACGGTTATGAGCCAAATGATGAAGAATACAGAAAGTTGGATTTAGGAAATGAGTACCGATGTAAAACATCGATTGAAGAACCTCCCGTTTTAGAACTCAAGCCACTTCCAAAACACTTGGAATATGCTTACCTACAAGAAGGTTCTACTCTCCCGGTTATCATTTCATCCGAACTCTCTGTAAGTGAGAAGTCTAAACTTGTTTCCATGTTAAAAGCCCATAAAACGGCTCTAGCATGGAAAATTCATGACATCAAGGGTATAAGTCCCTCTTATTGTACGCATAAGATATTAATGGAAGATAACTATAAGCCATGTGTACAAAGACAAAGGCGACTCAACCCTAATATGCAAGAAGTTGTTAAAAAGGAGATTGTCAAACTCCTAGATGCAGGTCTCATTTATCCAATTTCGGATAGCCCTTGGGTGAGTCCGGTCCAATGCGTGCCCAAAAAGGGTGGCATGACCGTTGTCACAAATGAAGACGACCAATTAATTTCTACCAGGACTATCACGGGTTGGAGGGTATGTATTGATTACAGAAAATTAAATGATGCTACCCGAAAAGACCATTTTCCTCTTCCTTACATTGATCAAATGTTGGAAAGGTTGGCAGGAAAGAACTTTTATTGGTTTCTTGACGGTTTCTCGGGATATTTCTAAATCCCTATAGCACCAGAGGACCAAGAGAAAACGACCTTTACATGCCCTTATGGTACTTTCTCCTATCGACGTATGCCCTTTGGCTTATGCAATGCTCCTGCTACCTTTCAAAGGTGTATGGTAGCTATTTTTCATGATATGATTGAAGACTTTATGGAAGTATTTATGGATGACTTTTCAGTCTTCGGTGATTCTTTTGACTCATGTCTTCATAATCTTGAGCGTATGTTGATTAGGTGTGAAGAATCAAATCTTGTGCTAAACTGGGAAAAATGCCATTTTATGGTAAAAGAGGGAATTGTATTGGGGCATAAAATTTCTTGTGCGGGTCTGGAGGTGGATAGAGCTAAAGTGGAAGTCATAGCCAAATTACCACCACCGTCAAATGTAAAAGGCGTAAGAAGTTTTCTGGGGCACGCCGGTTTTTACCGACGGTTCATTAAAGATTTTTCCAAAATTGCAACCCCCATGAACAAACTTCTTGAGAAAGACGCTCCATTTGTCATTATGGACGAGTGTCTTACCGCTTTTAACCTACTTAAAACAAAGCTCACACAATCACCCATTCTCATATCGCCGAATTGGTCAATACCATTCGAACTTATGTGTGACGCTAGTGACTTTGCTATTGGTGCAGTCTTGGGGCAAAGAATTGAAAGACATTTCAAGCCCATTTATTATGCTAGCAATACATTGCAAGGAGCCCAACTTAATTACACTACCACCGAGAAGGAACTCCTGGCAATCGTCTTTTCGTTTGATAAATTCCTATCCTATTTGGTACTAGCAAAGACGGTTGTCTATACAGACCACTCGGCATTGAAGTACTTGCTTGCTAAGCAAGATGCTAAACCCCGGTTAATACGTTGGGTCTTGCTTTTGCAAGAATTTGACATCGATATTAAAGACAAAAAGGGGGCCGAAAACCTAGCTGCCGATCACCTGTCTCGACTTGAGAACCCGAATCTTGGGGTTCTCCATGAGACTGTTATCCAAGATAACTTTCCAGACGAAAATCTCATGAAGATTGAGAAAATTGATGATCCATGGTTTGTAGACATAGCCAACTATCTTGCGGGTGGATTCCTAGAAACCGGTATGTCACATCAGAAACGAAAAAAAAATTTCAGTGACATAAAATACTATTTTTGGGAAAACCCGTATCTCTTCAAACGGTGTCCCGATGGGATAATCCGTCGATGTGTCTCCGGGGAAGAATGCAATCAGATTCTTCTCCAATGTCATCTTGGTCCCACTGGTGGACATTTTGGACCCCAAGTCACGGGGAGAAAAGTCTATGAGGCCGGTTTTTATTGGCCTACCATCTTCAAGGATGCCCACCAAGTATGTAAATCATGCGATTCTTTCCAAAGGGCAGGAAAAATTAGTCAGAAAGACGAAATGCCTCAAAACATAATCCAAGTTTGTGAGGTTTTCGACATTTGGGGCATTAATTTCATGGGACCATTCCCAAAATCTAATTCCAACCAATACATACTCGTTGCAGTTGACTACGTGTCAAAATGGGCGGAGGTAAAGGCTCTCCCCACAAACGATGCACGAGTTGTTATAATTTTTCTTAAAGAGCTTTTTGCCCGATTTGGTACCCCGAAATCATTAATTAGTGACCGTGGTACCCATTTTTTCAACACCCAATTAGAAAAGGTGTTGAAACGATATGGGGTAACCCATAAAATTTCTACATCTTATCACCCACAAACAAGTGGGCAAGTTGAAAACACGAATCGGGCATTGAAAAG
This sequence comes from Rutidosis leptorrhynchoides, assembly GCF_046630445.1. NCBI lineage: Eukaryota > Viridiplantae > Streptophyta > Magnoliopsida > Asterales > Asteraceae > Rutidosis > Rutidosis leptorrhynchoides. The sequence continues at coordinate 45,307,490 of NC_092340.1, forward strand.
GATCCTTGAGAAAACAGTTGGATCAAATCCTAAGGTGTGGTCAACAAAGCTTGACGATGCTTTGTGGGCGTTTAGAACCGCCTACAAAACTCCTATTGGAACCACACCTTACCGCCTAGTCTATGGGAAGGCATGTCATCTCCCTTTGGAGATAGAGCACAAATCACATTGGGCTCTTAAGACATGTAATCTCGATCTTACGGAAGCGAGAAACCTTCGTCTAAACCAACTTAATGAGTTGGATGAGTTGAGACAAAATGCCTATGAAAACTCACTCATTTACAAGGAAAAGACCAAAGTTTGGCACGATAACCGTCTCAAGAATCCAAAAGATTTTAAAGAGGGTGATCGTGTTTTGTTATTTAACTCACGATTTAATCTTTTTCTAGGAAAACTCAAGTCCCGATGGATGGGACCATTTGTGGTTAATAAGGTTTTTCCATATGGAACGGTGGAGTTAAGAAACGCAAAAGGTGACACGTTTAAAGTGAATGGCCATCGGGTCAAACACTATGTTGATGGTCCCCTAGAAATTGAGGATGAGGTTAACCTCAACTTCAAGAACAAAGCATAAATCAAAATGGGGACGAGTTTGGTGAACGACTCGTTAAAAAATGGTTCACAATTGTAAATAGATTTGAAATGTGCGCACGATAAATTTTAGTTTGGTACAAAATGATTTACGTTTGGCCTTTAAACACGCGCGACTCAGAAAAACAGGTTAGTGAGTTTTAGTGCAATGGGACGCCGTCCCATTTTCCTGGACGCCGTCCCAATATGAAGAGCTGGACGCCGTCCTCTTTTTCTAGACGCCGTCCCAATATGAAGACCTGGACGCCGTCCCATTATGTTAGACGCCGTCCCAATTTAAATACCTGGACGCCGTCCTCATTTCTGGACGCCGTCTAGCGTGTCTGACTCAGAAAAAAAATACGTTTTAAATACCTATCCAACCCATTTCTTAACCACAAAAACACATTTTTATCCATTTCTCTCTGCCAAACACGAAACACTCTCCAAAAACCCTAATTTCTACCTCAATTTCGCGTTTTCTTCTTCAAATCCAAACTTCAAATCATGTTTTCTAGGGTATGGATACTCCATTTTTACACTTTTCTTTATCAATTACTTGAATTGTATGTTTATATCTATAAATTGGTGAAGGATAAGTGTGGGGTGTTTGATTTGCATGATTATTGTTAAGATTAACATGCCCTAGTAGTTTAATTGCCCATAATGTGTTTATTTTGCAAAGATTACATGCTTTTAAGGGTTTGTTCATGATTTTAGGGTTTGTGGAATTTGAATCCGAATTTAGGGTGATTAGTTCATGATGTTGAGTTGTGTTTGATGTTATTGAATCTTGTGAAGTATTTAATTGTGTTGGTGATATTGATGTCAAATTGGCCGGGTCATTTTTGAATGTTCTTGAATTTTTTAGCATATTGTTGAATTGTAATGAACTTATGAAGTAGGTATGCTTGATTTTCATTTGTATGAGCCTGTTGAAGTAAATTGATGGAATGGAATGCCATAATGTATGATGTTATAATAGGTCATTTGAATTAAAATTGCGAAAAATGTGTTATGATTTGTGATGAATATCATTAGAATGCAAATTTAAATGTTATGACCTATAACACAACATGCTTGAATCCTTGAGTCATAAGTTGATGCTACATTGTGAAGTTGTGATTTTCATTTTTTGAAAAGTTATTAACAGGTTTATGTTGACTATAGTTGACTTTGGTTTAAAATTGTGAACATACGCTTTTGCTTAAGTGAGTCATAATACTTATGAACTTGAAATGGAATGATTAAGTTCTCTTGCTACTCGGTTATGTTTTAGTTAACATTAACACAACGGTTTCTATGTTCTTTTGGTCTGGTGTTAATGTTTTGCAGGGACAATCAAGCCGAGGAGGACCGGCAAAGAGAGGAAGGACAGCAGGTTTGGCTCCACCACGACAACCACCACAACAGCAACATCATTCATCATCATCGTCAGGAGAAGAAGAAGAGGAGGATCGAAATGATCCTCGAGTTTGGTTGACACAGGTTCAAAACGACGAAGACTACGCAGAAACATTTGAGACGATAAACCGTAGGCCTATTAATGCCACTTGGTATTTTATCTGGGGCCCATTGGAAGAGGCGGGTATGCGCCGCCATGTTTCTAACTTACTCGCCATCCCCTACGGTAGAGTAGTCACCCACGCTTGGGAGCATGTTTTCAGCATCAACGAACCAATTTATCCGGTGCTGCTTAAAGAATTCTACTCAACTGTGCAATTTAACAATGCCAGCGATTATTTGTCAAATGACTTTCTTCGATTTCGTTTAGGGGGTGAGTACAGGGGTATAAGTAGTTTTGAGCTATGCCGAGTTTTGGGTATTTTTGAGGAACTCACCGATACCCAGTTAGGTGAATACTTGCGGGCCTCCGATTATGTTGGCCGGCATGAATTTAGTGATGTTTCTTATTGGCGAAGGATTTGTAGGCCGAATGCGGCTGCACAGTTTAGATCAAGCAGGCATAGGTACAACGAAATCGCAGCCCGGGATGATAAACTGCTTCATAGACTTATCGCATGCACTTTTAATGCGAGGGTTGAGGGTCACGAGAAAGTGAAAACGTTGGATTTATGGATTATGGACCAAATAAAGCGGGGTTGCTATACCGACATTCCTGGGTTGATCGGTAATTATTTCCTGGCCATTGCTACCGAGACACGGCAACAGAAGCCACTTCTGGGAGGCCACTACATCACCCGACTTGCTCGACATTTTAACATAGATTTCAGCAGATTACAGGAGTGTACGAACATCATGAAACCATTAAAAAAGGTTTCTTATATTAATGCTGAAATTCTTATGAAAGATAGAAATGGGCATTTGGCACCTTTTGAGGCAGGTGGCGCAGGTGGCGCAAGTGGCAGTGGCGTGCAGTAAGAACAGCAGCAGGAAGAAGAGGTGGAAATGGAGGCACAGACTAACGTTGGTGATCAGGTTCCGTGGCATCCGTCCCAATCAAGTTGGGACAGTTTGGTTGGTAGTGTTAATAACATGAGGTTGAGCCCGAACGAACAAAGGACGCACAACAACTAAATGTGGGATAGTCAGCAATGAATGGAGCAACGCCAGATTGCTCAAGTGCACGATCAGGGATGGATGAGTTATGGTATTGATTGGAATAACCATAACTCAGAGTTGTTTTATTCCAACCCCGAGCAGTACTATGGGACGACACGTCTGACACCCCAATATTACACGAATCCTCAAAACCCACCTCCGCCTCACCCGATTTATGATAATACCGCTGCGTCAGATTTGAGCAGGAATATCCACAGGGACGCCCGTACAGAGATGGTTCGGGTAATTATTTTTGGCCGTTTGATAACTAGGCCTGCGTGCCTTTGATCATTTTTTACTTTGTTTTGAGACAATTTAATTTGTGTGGTGTGATTTTAGACAATATTTAGTTTGTAATAACTGGCTAATTGTGTGGATTTATGAACGGTTGTGGTTGTAAAAACACCGTTCTTTTTATTATAAATTGTGTGGTTTGTTAATTTGTGCAGCGTGATTGAACTTCAAAGACTGGCATTAAGTTCAGCGACATTTGATATTATGATGTGTGTATGATGATAATCGCGGAATAGACAATGCTCTTATGCTGGCAGTAAGTTCAGCGGCATCCGTCTACATGTTTCACGATTTGCAGGTTAAAAAAAAATTGAAAATTTCTACAATCACCCTATCGCTTTACCCTCTAAATTTAATCCTTTTTCTGATTTCATGCAATGAGGGCCTTGCATGATCTCAAGTGTGGGGTGGGGAATAGAAATTTATCGGGAACTCGTTTCACTAAAATTAAGGCGTTTATTATAAAAATTTTAAAATTTTCAAGTAGCCTTAAAAACGATTAAAAGTCCAAAAACCATGTTATACGCATTATGCATTATGATCTTAAAATCTAGAAAATAAATGTTGATCTACATTTTAAATTATTAATAGTCTTTGAAGTTGCACTATCATTCAATTATTTGAATGAAAATCCTACTAGTTTAGTAAGCTAACTTGTAGGTCACTTGTACCAAAACGAGTGTAAACCGTGAGAGAGCGGTGATTGTATAGCGTGGTCGGAAACCGGATCTCGCGCCAGATCGAAAACCCTAAGGACGGTCCTCATTGTTTCTCCTAACAAGGACAATGTCGTGTCCGACCACTTGATATGACCAATAGGATGTATCTTTTCCATCCTCAAGGAAGTAAAGTCTTCCGAATGACACATTTACTGATTCAATTCAGAAGATGTAGTCCAGACCAGTTGTAGGGTGACAAAAACTCTTGAAAAGTCATTACTGACATTGACTGGAAATCTACCAGGCCTCAACGTCAAACAGGGAAACTGGTAGTCAAAGTTTATCTCAATGAGGGAGATTAACTAGTAAAACGGGGGGGCACCATGTATACACAAAATGTTAGTGATTTATCAGATCCCCGGAAGGATAACCTCCAGAAAGGTAAAATATCAGCTTTTAAGACTGATAAACCTCAATCTTCATGATTGATTTAACTGATTAGATGATTACCTCATAATTGTCAATGATGTCCGGACGTAATGTGTATCCTCCTAAAGCACATTATTTTCTACCGACATCTCGTAATGTTAGGTACCGTGGGAGGGATTGGCTTGACCAATAGCGGGAAACCCGCACTCATTTTAAAAAAAAAATTTCAGAAAATCCGATCAAAATCGGAAAACGTGCATAGTATTAAAAACTAGCATGATATTTTCAAAATCATAAAACGTTTTCATAAGATCCTGATTTCCCTAGGTTCAAATTTTTCGGATACTTGGCTCTAATCTCCCAAGAATGTGTGTGTGTGTTTCCATTGTGTATATAGCGTGCGTGTGATTTCAACAAAAGTGTGCTATACTTAAAGCGTGTGTTTCCATTGTGTATATAGCGTGAGTTGTGTTTCATATCAACGTGTGTGTTTCGTGTGCTTCGAGTGATTCATGTAATGTTTGTAATCTATATTGTGTGATTATGTTTGATATTGTTCTACTTTGTAAAGAAAGAATTGCTTGAGGACAAGCAAGGTTTAAGTGTGGGGTGTTTTGATATTGCTCAATAACATCATATATATCTATCGCAATATCGTGTAAAATGCTCTAGTATCGAGGATAATGAAGGCGTTTCTACAAGTGATAATCCAAGATGCGCAAATTTGTATCGGAAGAGTGATTTACAAAGAATTTTGATGATTTATGACATTGGTTGATCCCGATACGACTTAAGGTCTATTTAGTGCTCTAAAATGGTAAAACAAAGCTTCCAAGGTGTTAGGCTTCGTCCAAATAAAAGAGGATTGAAAAGAAAGCGAAACAGTGGATTTCAGCATATCTGGACGCCGTCCAGGATTATAGGACGCCGTCCAGCTTCTTGAAACAGGACGCCGTCCTGGTTTTACAGGACGCTGTCTAGATCTTAAGGACGGGACGCCGTCCAGCATTATTGGACGCCGTCCCGTAGTAGGTTTCAGCCGACTTTTGTGCTTTTTACCTACTTTCTCCACTTTAAAACTACTGTTTGAGGGACTGTTTCATGACTTACGAACCAGAGAGTACAGAGACGATTTTGAGGAGCAAAATTGGAGAACTCCAAGCTCTTGGAAGAGGCTCAACATCAAGACATCAAAGATCAAAACCTTCATCATCCAAGAACTCCTTGTTCTTGTAGGTTATTCCTTGTTCTAAAACAATGATTTCAGTTGTTAATCTGATTGTTATGTTGTCTGTTACCATGATTGTTGGCTAGTTTCTTTTATGTTCATCTAGATAAATAACCGAGATGTTGAATGTTTACTTTTGATTGATAGTTACCATGTACGATAGTTTGATGTTTGAATACAAGAACCATTCTTGTTAAGTTTAATCTTTTCGATTCAACTAGTTAGTATACTTGTTCAACTAAGAAACACCATCTTGCTGCTTTAGTATATTGATTTACACCTAGTGACAAGTGTTTGCCCATCTTTTACCAAAAGGGGTAAGTTGCGTTCAAACGGTTAATCTATATAGGAATGTAAGAACGACTCTTGTAGATACTCTCAGATAGCTTAATTGATATGTGTAGTTGTCTAGGTGAACGATCAATTCCCTAGAATCTGTTATACATATTTTCACTACTCAATTCCATATAACTAATAGGTGTTAGTAAATTGCCTTATCTAGTGACGTTTATAGGGATCTTATTACCACACTTAATTGTTTACTTGGGTTAGGTGAATTGAACATTTAACCAGATCAAGGGAATGAACTAAGCTAAACCATTAGTTGACATAGGAGTGGATCATGATCAACACACCATTGACTTGATCATTCTTCAAGTCTTTAGACTAGTTGAATTAGTTGATTACAAATAGGAGGTCTTAGATGACAAGAACATCACTTGCGTCGTGTAATCCCGTTTGAGCGTTTATTCAAGACTACTCTTGGTAAACCGATCAATTAGTTCTCGTGCATAACCAATCAATCCGATCTTAATCCTAAATAAATATTCACATCGAGGGTAAAAAGTCTAGATGAGCATATTTCATCTCTTTGATTTCAAAACTATCTTAATTGCTTTCCTTGCACTTATAAATTTAAAAGACCAAAAATATTGTTTTTACTTTTACTCTTCTCTGATTTGGCTAATCGTTAAATAAGCCACAAAACATAAAACTTGTACCTTTAAGCTTCATTTACTTAGTTAATCATAATATAGTTTATAATTCTAGTTTGACTAATACAACTGTCCTTGGAACGATACACGGATTTTACCATTATCTATACTACTACACGATCGGGTACACTGCTCGTTAGTGTGTGTAATCTTTAAAACCGGTATTTTCCATACAACAATTCATATACCACTTTTCGCACATCACGTATATACATATATATTCATTAATTCGATTTTAATTATAATTCCTATATATTAACTCATAAAAATACTTTTATAATTTTTAGTAACATATATTACTAATTATAACATGTTATTTATTTTATTTTTAATTGCATATAATTTATAACATTATTTACATGTTTTGGTAAAAAATAAAATAATAAACCAAAGTAAAAAAGTAAAAAGTAAAAAGTAAAAAGTAAGAAAAGAATACTTACTAGTAGTAATTCTTCAAAGAGAGAATGAGAGAAATTTTGGTGTGTGTTTGAATGAGAAATAAGGGGTATTTATACTTGAAAAAATTAGGTAAAAAGAATAAAATAATTAAAAGAAAAAGAAATATTTTAATTTTTAATGGGATTTTAAAATTCAAAAGTATTAAATGTTAGGTCATGGAATAATGCACAAAATAAAATAATAAAAGTAGTTTTTCCATTATAATTTTTAATTAAAAAGTATTTTATTTATTTATTTATTTATTTTTTTATTCATTTATTTTAAGAATTTTTTTTTTATATAAATATACAAATTGATTTAGTGCTTTTCCAAGAATATTTGTCAATATTTTTTTTATTTAATTAATAAATACAAATTTTGCATAAAAATAATAAATAATTCATTATTTTGTATTTTTAATAATAATTATGATTTTAATTATTAAACTATAGTTTTAGTAAGTTTGTAAATATTATTACATTTATATATAATTGGATTTATTATATAGTTAAATATATAATACATTAACTAAATAATAAAAGTGATACAAAGTTTATATACTTAGTTAAATTATGTCAAATTATATAAATTAATAATATATTATTTATTTAAGCGTACATTGTTGACTAAAAATTACTATTCGGTCAATATTTAATTGTATATAACAACCCTTAATAAATATAGTCAGGCAGATAACCCTAGGGTTAATTCAGTAAATTTAGAAGTCAAAAAGTGAGGGTTGTTACAGTACCTCCTCGTTAATAAAAACTTCGTCCCCAAGTTTTAGGTAGACTTCTCGGATGCATCAGCGGTTGAGAAGAGATGGGGATATTTCTGTTTCATTTGGTCTTCACGTTCCCAGGTATACTCGGGGCCACGTCGTGAATTCCAACGAATCTTAACAATAGGTATGGTGCTTTGTTTTAAGCGTTTAGCAGATCAGTCCATGACTTCTATGGGTTCCTCTATGAAGTGCATTTTATCATCAATGCGAATGTCATCTAAAGGAATAACGAGAGTGTCATCAGCAATACACCGTTTAAGATTTGAGACATGAAACACATCATGTACTTGACTGAGTTTGGTTGGTAGTTCTAATCGATATGCCACGGGACCAATTCTTTCAGTGATTGTGAAAGGTCCAACATATCGTGGACTGAGTTTACTTCGTTTACCGAAACGGACAACACCTTTCCAAGGGGATACTTTCAACATGACTTTATGCCTAACTTGGTATTCGATGTCCTTTCGTTTCTTATCGGCATAACTCTTCTGTCGGCTACAGGCAGTTTCTAAAAGTTGCTTGATTTGAACGATCTTTTCGGTAGTTTCGTGAATAATTTCAGGACCAGTTAAATGTCTGTCCTCAAGTTCATCCCAACACAGAGGGGATCTACACTTCCGTCCATATAGAGCTTCAAAAGGTGCAGCTTTAATGCTAGAGTGATAAATGTTGTTATAAGAAAATTTAACCAAAGGCAGATGTCTATCCCAGCCTTTGCCGAAGTCGATAACACAAGCGCGAGGCATATCTTCCAATGTTTGAATGGTTCGTTCACCTTAACCATCGGTTTGCGGATGATAAGCAGTACTCATGTCGAGTTGAGTTCCAAGAGCAGTTTGTAAGGATTTCCAGAATCTGGAAGTGAATCTACTGTCGCGATCGGATATGATTGATATAGGAACACCATGACGGTAGACAATTTCTTTGATATACAGTTGTGACAATCTCTCCATCTTGTCGGTCTCCTTGATCGGTAAGAAATGAGCAGATTTAGTAAGACGATCTACTATGAACCATATAGTATCATTTCCACTAGAAGTCTTGGGCAATTTAGTAATAAAGTCCATAGCGATACATTCCCACTTCCACTGCGGAATATCGGGCTGTGTCAACAGACCAGAAGGCTTTTGATGTTCAGCCTTGACTTTCAAACAAGTGAGACACTTACTAACATAAGTAGCAATGTCGGTTTTCATGTTAGGCCACCAGTAGAATTCCTTCACATCGTGGTACATCTTACTACAACCCGGATGAATAGAATACCTAGTCTTATGCGCTTCATCCATGACTAGTTCACGGAGATTACCGAAGCGAGGAACCCAAATTCTGTTGCCAAAGTACCGTGTACCATTAGCTTTCACTTGGAGTTGGTTTTTAAAACCAATAGGTCCTTCACCTTCGATAATTGTTGGTTTAATAGCTTCTAATTGAGCTTCACAAATTCGTGAGATAAGATTCGATTTGATTTTCAGATTCAGAGCACGAACACGTTTAACATTGTCTTTTCGACTAAGGGCATCGGAAACTACATTCGCCTTACTAGGATGATATTTCAGTTCACAGTGATAATCGTTCAATAACTCGAGCCATCGACTTTGCCTCATATTCAGCTGTTTTTGATCAAAGATGTGTCGAAGACTTTTATGGTCAGTGTACACCATAAACTGGGTACCATATAGATAATGTCTGAAATGTCCCGTTCTTATTGATTAAAAACGTTCCATATTAATTGATTTCGTTGCGAGGTTTTGACCTCTATATGAGACGTTTTTCAAAGACTGCATTCATTTTAAAACAAACCATAACCTTTATTTCATCAATAAAGGTTTAAAAAGCTTTACGTAGATTATCAAATAATGATAATCTAAAATATCCTGTTTACACACGACCATTACATAATGGTTTACAATACAAATATGTTACAACAAAATAAGTTTCTTGAATGCAGTTTTTACACAATATCATACAAGCATGGACTCCAAATCTCGTCCTTATTTAAGTATGCTACAGCGGAAGCTCTTAATAATCACCTGAGAATAAACATGCTTAAAACGTCAACAAAAATGTTGGTGAGTTATAGGTTTAACCTATATATATCAAATCATAATAATAGACCACAAGATTTCATATTTCAATACACATCCCATACATAGAGATAAAAATCATTCATATGGTGAACACCTGGTAACCGACATTAACAAGATGCATATATAAGAATATCCCCATCATTCCGGGACACCCTTCGGATATGATATAAATTTCGAAGTACTAAAGCATCCGGTTCTTTGGATGGGGTTTGTTAGGCCCAATAGATCTATCTTTAGGATTCGCGTCAATTAGGGTGTCTGTTCCCTAATTCTTAGATTACCAGACTTAATAAAAAGGGGCATATTCGATTTCGATAATTCAACCATAGAATGTAGTTTCACGTACTTGTGTCTACTTTGTAAATCATTTATAAAACCTGCATGTATTCTCATCCCAAAAATATTAGATTTTAAAAGTGGGACTATAACTCACTTTCACATATTTTTACTTCGTCGGGAAGTAAGACTTGACCACCGGTTGATTCACGAACCTATAACAATATATACATATATATCAAAGTATGTTTAAAATATATTTACAACACTTTTAATATATTTTGATGTTTTAAGTTTATTAAGTCAGCTGTCCTCGTTAGTAACCTACAACTAGTTGTCCACAGTTAGATGTACAGAAATAAATCGATAAATATTATCTTGAATCAATCCACGACCCAGTGTATACGTATCTCAGTATTGATCACAACTCAAACTATATATATTTTGGAATCAACCTCAACCCTGTATAGCTAACTCCAACATGCACATATAGAGTGTCTATGGTTGTTCCGAAATATATATAGATGTGTCGACATGATAGGTCGAAACATTGTATACGTGTCTATGGTATCTCAAGATTACATAATATACAATACAAGTTAATTAAGTTATGGTTGGAATAGATTTGTTACCAATTTTCACGTAGCTAAAATGAGAAAAATTATCCAATCTTGTTTTACCCATAACTTCTTCATTTTAAATCCGTTTTGAGTGAATCAAATTGCTATGGTTTCATATTGAACTCTATTTTATGAATCTAAACAGAAAAGTATAGGTTTATAGTCGGAGAAATAAGTTACAAGTCGTTTTTGTAAAGGTAGTCATTTCAGTCGAATGAACGACGTCTAGATGACCATTTTAGAAAACATACTTCCACTTTGAGTTTAACCATAATTTTTGGATATAGTTTCATGTTCATAATAAAAATCATTTTCTAAGAATAACAACTTTTAAATCAAAGTTTATCATAGTTTTTAATTAACTAACCCAAAACAGCCCGCGGTGTTACTACGACGGCGTAAATCCGGTTTTACGGTGTTTTTCGTGTTTTCAGGTTTTAAATCATTAAGTTAGCATATCATATAGATATAGAACATGTGTTTAGTTGATTTTAAAAGTCAAGTTAGAAGGATTAACTTTTGTTTGCGAACAAGTTTAGAATTAACTAAACTATGTTCTAGTGATTACAAGTTTAAACCTTCGAATAAGATAGCTTTATATGTATGAATCGAATGATGTTATGAACATCATTACTACCTTAAGTTCCTTGGATAAACCTACTGGAAAAGAGAAAAATGGATCTAGCTTCAACGGATCCTTGGATGGCTCGAAGTTCTTGAAGCAGAATCATGACACGAAAACAAGTTCAAGTAAGATCATCACTTGAAATAAGATTGTTATAGTTATAGAAATTGAACCAAAGTTTGAATATGATTATTACCTTGTATTAGAATGATAACCTACTGTAAGAAACAAAGATTTATTGAGGTTGGATGATCACCTTACAAGATTGGAAGTGAGCTAGCAAACTTGAAAGTATTCTTGATTTTATGAAACTAGAACTTTTGGAATTTATGAAGAACACTTAGAACTTGAAGATAGAACTTGAGAGAGATCAATTAGATGAAGAAAATTGAAGAATGAAAGTGTTTGTAGGTGTTTTTGGTCGTTGGTGTATGGATTAGATATAAAGGATATGTAATTTTGTTTTCATGTAAATAAGTCATGAATGATTACTCATATTTTTGTAATTTTATGAGATATTTCATGCTAGTTTCCAAATGATGGTTCCCACATGTGTTAGGTGACTCACATGGGCTGCTAATAGCTGATCATTGGAGTGTATATACCAATAGTACATACATCTAAAAGCTGTGTATTGTACGAGTACGAATACGGGTGCATACGAGTAGAATTGTTGATGAAACTGAACGAGGATGTAATTGTAAGCATTTTTGTTAAGTAGAAGTATTTTGATAAGTGTCTTGAAGTCTTTCAAAAGTGTATGAATACATATTAAAACACTACATGTATATACATTTTAACTGAGTCGTTAAGTCATCGTTAGTCGTTACATGTAAATGTTATTTTGAAACCTTTAGGTTAACGATCTTGTTAAATGTTGTTAACCCAATGTTTATAATATCAAAAGAGATTTTAAATTATTATATTATCATGATATTATGATGTACAAATATCTCTTAATATGATATATATACATTAAATGTCGTTACAACGATAATCGTTACATATATGTCTCGTTCCAAAATCATTAAGTTAGTAGTCTTGTTTTTACATATGTAGTTCATTGTTAATATACTTAATGATATGTTTACTTATCATAATATCATGTTAACTATATATATAACCATATATATGTCATCATATAGTTTTTACAAGTTTTAACGTTCGTGAATCACCGGTCAACTTGGGTAGTCAATTGTCTATATGAAACCTATTTCAATTAATCAAGTCTTAACAAGTTTGATTGCTTAATATGTTGGAAACATTTAATAATGTAAATATCAATCTCAATTAATATATATAAACATGGAAAAGTTCGGGTCACTACAGTACCTATCCGTTAAATAAATTTCGTCCCGAAATTTTAAGCTGTTGAAGGTGTTGACGAATCTTCTGGAAAGAGATGCGGGTATTTCTTCTTCATCTGATCTTCACGCTCCCAGGTGAACTCGGGTCCTCTACGAGCACTCCATCGAACCTTAACAATTGGTATCTTGTTTTGCTTAAGTCTTTTAACCTCACGATCCATTATTTCGACGGGTTCTTCGATGAATTGAAGTTTTTCGTTGATTTGGATTTCATCTAACGGAATAGTGAGATCTTCTTTAGCAAAAAATTTCTTCAAATTCGAGACGTGGAAAGTGTTATGTACAGCCGCGAGTTGTTGAGGTAACTCAAGTCGGTAAGCTACTGGTCCGACACGATCAATAATCTTGAATGGTCCAATATACCTTGGATTTAATTTCCCTCGTTTACCAAATCGAACAACGCCTTTCCAAGGTGCAACTTTAAGCATGACCATCTCTCCAATTTTAAATTCTATATCTTTTCTTTTAATGTCAGCGTAGCTCTTTTGTCGACTTTGGGCAGTTTTCAACCGTTGTTGAATTTGGATGATCTTCTCGGTAGTTTCTTGTATAATCTCCGGACCCGTAATCTGTCTATCCCCCACTTCACTCCAACAAATCGGAGACCTGCACTTTCTACCATAAAGTGCTTCAAACGGCGCCATCTCAATGCTTGAATGGTAGCTGTTGTTGTAGGAAAATTCTGCTAACGGTAGATGTCGATCCCAACTGTTTCCGAAATCAATAACACATGCTCGTAGCATGTCTTCAAGCGTTTGTATCGTCCTTTCGCTCTGTCCATCGGTTTGTGGATGATAGGCAGTACTCATGTCTAGACGAGTTCCTAATGCTTGCTGTAATGTCTGCCAGAATCTTGAAATAAATCTGCCATCCCTATCAGAGATAATAGAGATTGGTATTCCATGTCTGGAGACGACTTCCTTCAAATACAGTCGTGCTAACTTCTCCATCTTGTCATCTTCTCTTATTGGCAGGAAGTGTGCTGATTTGGTGAGACGATCAACTATTACCCAAATAGTATCAAAACCACTTGCAGTCCTTGGCAATTTAGTGATGAAATCCATGGTAATGTTTTCCCATTTCCATTCCGGGATTTCGGGTTGTTGAAGTAGACCTGATGGTTTCTGATGCTCAGCTTTGACCTTAGAACACGTCAAACATTCTCCTACATATTTAGCAACATCGGCTTTCATACCCGGCCACCAAAAATGTTTCTTGAGATCCTTGTACATCTTCCCCGTTCCAGGATGTATTGAGTATCTGGTTTTATGAGCTTCTCTAAGTACCATTTCTCTCATATCTCCAAATTTTGGTACCCAAATCCTTTCAGCCCTATACCGGGTTCCGTCTTCCCGAATATTAAGATGCTTCTCCGATCCTTTGGGTATTTCATCCTTTAAATTTCCCTCTTTTAAAACTCCTTGTTGCGCCTCCTTTATTTGAGTAGTAAGGTTATTATGAATCATTATATTCATAGATTTTACTCGAATGGGTTCTCTGTCCTTCCTGCTCAAGGCATCGGCTACCACATTTGCCTTCCCCGGGTGGTAACGAATCTCAAAGTCGTAATCATTCAATAATTCAATCCACCTACGCTGCCTCATATTCAGTTGTTTCTGATTAAATATGTGTTGAAGACTTTTGTGGTCGGTATATATAATACTTTTGACCCCATATAAGTAGTGCCTCCAAGTCTTTAATGCAAAAACAACCGCGCCTAATTCCAAATCATGCGTCGTATAATTTTGTTCGTGAATCTTCAATTGTCTAGACGCATAAGCAATCACCTTCGTTCGTTGTATTAATACACAACCGAGACCTTGCTTTGATGCGTCACAATAAATCACAAAATCATCATTCCCTTCAGGCAATGACAATATAGGTGTCGTAGTTAGCTTTTTCTTCAATAACTGAAACGCTTTCTCTTGTTCATCATTCCATTCAAATTTCTTCCCTTTATGCGTTAATGCAGTCAAGGGTTTTGCTATTCTGGAAAAGTCTTGGATGAACCTTCTGTAGTAACCAGCTAGTCCTAAAAACTGGCGTACGTGTTTCGGAGTTTTCGGGGTTTCCCACTTTTCAACAGTTTCTATCTTTGCTGGATCTACCTTAATACCTTCTTTGTTCACTATGTGACCGAGGAATTGAACTTCTTCCAACCAAAATGCACACTTTGAAAACTTAGCATACAATTCTTCCTTCCTCAATACTTCTAACACCTTTCTCAAATGTTCACCGTGTTCTTGGTCATTCTTTGAGTAAATAAGTATGTCATCAATGAAAACAATGACAAACTTGTCAAGGTATGGTCCACACACTCGGTTCATAAGGTCCATGAACACAGCTGGTGCATTAGTTAAACCAAACGGCATGACCATAAACTCGTAATGACCGTAACGTGTTCTGAAAGCAGTCTTTGGAATATCATCTTCTTTCACCCGCATTTGATGATACCCGGAACGTAAGTCAATCTTTGAATAAACAGACGAGCCTTGTAGTTGATCAAATAAGTCGTCGATTCTCGGTAGTGGGTAGCGGTTCTTGATGGTAAGTTTGTTCAACTCTCGGTAGTCGATACACAACCTGAATGTACCATCTTTCTTCTTGACAAACAAAACAGGAGCTCCCCACGGTGATGTGCTTGGTCGAATGAAACCACGCTCTAAAAGTTCTTGTAATTGGCTTTGCAGTTCTTTCATCTCGCTGGGTGCAAGTCTGTAAGGAGCACGAGCTATTGGTGCAGCTCCTGGTACAAGATCTATTTGAAATTCAACGGATCGATGTGGGGGTAATCCCGGTAATTCTTTCGGAAATACATCGGGAAATTCTTTTGCAATGGGAACATCATTGATGCTCTTTTCTTCAGTTTGTACTTTCTCGACGTGTGCTAGAACAGCATAGCAACCTTTTCTTATTAGTTTTTGTGCCTTCAAATTACTAATAAGATGTAGCTTCGTGTTGCCCTTTTCTCCGTACACCATTAAGGGTTTTCCTTTTTCTCGTATAATACGAATTGCATTTTTGTAACAGACGATCTCTGCTTTCACTTCTTTCAACCAGTCCATACCGATTATCACATCAAAACTCCCTAACTCTACTGGTATCAAATCAATCTTAAATGTTTCGCTAACCAGTTTAATTTCTCGATTCCGACATATATTATCTGCTGAAATTAATTTACCATTTGCTAATTCGAGTAAAAATTTACTATCCAAAGGCGTCAATGGACAACTTAATTTAGCACAAAAATCTCTACTCATATAGCTTCTATCCGCACCCGAATCAAATAAAACGTAAGCAGATTTATTGTCAATAAGAAACGTACCCGTAACAAGCTCCGGGTCTTCCTGTGCCTCTGCCGCATTAATATTGAAAACTCTTCCGCGGCCTTGTCCATTCGTGTTCTCCTGGTTCGGGCAATTTCTAATAATGTGGCCCGGTTTTCCACATTTATAACAAACTACATTGGCATAACTTGCTCCGACACTACTTGCTCCGCCATTACTCGTTCCGACACCATTTGTTCCTTTCGTTCTATTAACCCCTGGTCCGTAAACCTCACACTTCGCCGCGCTATGACCATTTCTTTTACACTTGTTGCAAAATTTGGTGCAGAACCCCGAGTGATACTTTTCACACCTTTGGCATAGCTGCTTCTGATTGTTGTTGTTGTTGCGGTTATTATTGTTGTTGGGATGATTGTTGTAGTTGCTGTTGCTGTTGTTGTTGTTGTTGTTGTTGTTGGGCCGTTTGTTGTAGTTGCGATTGATGTTGCGATTGTTGGGATAATTGTTGCGATTATTGTTGTAATTGCTGTTGTTGTTGTATTGGTGATTCTTATCACCGTTATCCTCCCACTTTCTTTTGACTTGCTTCACATTGGCCTCTTCAGCAGTCTGTTCTTTAATTCTTTCTTCAATCTGGTTCACTAGTTTGTGAGCCATTCTACATGCCTGTTGTATAGAGGGGGGCTCGTGTGAACTTATATCTTCTTGAATTCTTTCCGGTAATCCTTTCACAAATGCGTCGATCTTCTCTTCCTCATCTTCGAATGCTCCCGGACACAATAGGCACAATTCTGTGAATCGTCTTTAGTACGTGGTAATATCAAATCCTTGGGTTCGTAACCCTCTAAGTTCTGTCTTGAGCTTATTGACCTCGGTTCTGGGACGGTACTTCTCGTACATCAAGTGCTTGAATGCTGACCACGGTAGTGCGTACGCATCATCTTGTCCCACTTGCTCTAGATAGGTATTCCACCATGTTAACGCAGAACCTGTGAAGGTATGCGTAGCGTACTTCACTTTGTCCTCTTCAGTACACTTACTTATGGCAAACACCGATTCGACCTTCTCGGTCCACCGTTTCAATCCGATCGGTCCTTCGGTTCCATCAAATTCCAAAGGTTTGCAGGCAGTGAATTCTTTGTAGGTGCATCCTACACGATTTCCTGTGCTGCTAGATCCAAGGTTATTGTTGGTATGTAGCGCAGCCTGTACTGCGGCTATGTGTGAAGCTAGAAAAGTACGGAATTCCTCTTCATTCATATTCACGGTGTGTCGAGTAGTCGGTGCCATTTCCTTCAAAATAGTCAAATGGAACAAGTTAATCATACAGAATATTAAGAGTAGTTAATAGTATTTCGTAGCATAATATGAACTCATTTATAAAAGCTTTTTCTTCATATTAGCGTTTTATAAGTTTAAATTCGGGTAGTACCTACCCGTTAAGTTCATACTTAGTAGCTAATATACAATTCAACTACTACAATTCTATATGAAAAACTGATTATAATAATATTTCGCGTTCAAACTTTTATACAATATTTTACAAACTTACAATACCGCTTATTTTACATAAAGCATGAAATATAGCACACAATAACTTTGATACAAGATAGTTGTGAAGATAATTCTAGCTAGTACACAAGTCGTTCAGCAAAGACAATAAAGACACGTAATTCATACGTCCAGAAACAAGTCATGCATTCTGGTTTTACTAGGATTACTTCCCATCCTTGGTCTTGTGGAACATAACCGTTATGGCCGTTGATAAGACAGCGTGTTGTAACATCGTCAAAAGGACGAGGGTTACGTAATGTCCAACAGTCCCGTAACAATCTAAAAACCTCATTTCTTACCCCAATTACCGACTCCGTCACTTGTGTTAACGTTTTGTTTAATAGTTGTAGCCCGATGTTCTTGTTCTCACTTTGGTGAGAAGCGAACATTACTAATCTATAAGCATAACATGCTTCTTTATGTTGCAAGTTAGCCGCTTTTTCTAAATCACGAAGTCCAATATTCGGATATATTGAGTCAAAATAATTTCTTAACCCGTTGCGTAAAATAGCATTTGGGTTCCCCGCAATATATGCGTCAAAGTAAACACATCGTAACTTATGGGTTTCCCAATGTGCTATCCCCCATCTTTCAAACGAAAGTCTCTTATAAACCAAGACATTCTTGGAACGTTCTTCGAATGTCTTACAAACTGATCTCGCCTTAAATAGTTGTGCCGAGGAATTCTGGCTGACTCTAGACAAGATTTCATCAATCATGTCTCCGGGTAGGTCTCTTAAAATATTGGGTTGTCTATCCATTTTGTGTTTTTAAACTGTAAAATAGACAAGAGTTAGATTCATAAAAAAATACTTATTAATACAAGCAATTTTTACATATATCATAAAGCATAAGAACACTATATTACATATATTACACCACACGAATACAACTATCTTATTCCGACTCGCTCGTTTCTTCTTCTTCGGTTTTGGTTCATTTTGCCAAGTTTCTAGGGATATATGATTTTCCCCTAATACGAGCCGTCGTTGTCCACATTGGTTTAGAAAAACCTGGTGGTTTAGAGGTTCCCGGGTCATTGTTACAACTTAAGGACTTCGGGGGTTGACGATACATATAAAGTTCATCGGGGTTGGAATTAGATTTCTCTATTTTTATGCCCTTTCCCTTATTATTTTCTTTTGCCTTTTTAAATTCAGTTGGGGTAATTTCTATAACATCATTGGAATTCTCGTCGGAATCCGATTCATCGGAGAATTGGTAATCCTCCCAATATTTTGCTTCCTTGGCGGAAACACCATTGACCATAATTAACCTTGGTCGGTTGGTTGAGGATTCTCTTTTACTTAACCGTTTTATTATTTCCCTCACCGGTTCCGATTCTTCTTCCGGTTCCGATTCTTCTTCCGGTTCCGATTCTTCTTCCGGTTCCGACTCTTCTTCCGGTTCCTCTTCGGGAACTTGTGAATCAGTCCACGAATCATTCCAATTTACATTTGACTCTTCATTATTATTAGGTGAGTCAATGGGACTTGTTCTAGAGGTAGACATCTATCACATAATATCAAACACGTTAAGAGATTAATATATCACATAATATTCATATGTTAAAAATATATAGTTTCCAACAAAAATGTTAAGCAATCATTTTTAAAGAAAGCACGGTCGAAGTCCAGAATCACTAATGCATCCTAACAAACTCGATAAGACACACTAATGCAAATTTTCTGGTTCTCTAAGACCAACGCTCGGATACCAACTGAAATGTCCCGTTCTTATTGATTAAAAACGTTCCATATTAATTGATTTCGTTGCGAGGTTTTGACCTCTATATGAGACGTTTTTCAAAGACTGCATTCATTTTAAAACAAACCATAACCTTTATTTCATCAATAAAGGTTTAAAAAGCTTTACGTAGATTATCAAATAATGATAATCTAAAATATCCTGTTTACACACGACCATTACATAATGGTTTACAATACAAATATGTTACAACAAAATAAGTTTCTTGAATGCAGTTTTTACACAATATCATACAAGCATGGACTCCAAATCTCGTCCTTATTTAAGTATGCTACAGCGGAAGCTCTTAATAATCACCTGAGAATAAACATGCTTAAAACGTCAACAAAAATGTTGGTGAGTTATAGGTTTAACCTATATATATCAAATCATAATAATAGACCACAAGATTTCATATTTCAATACACATCCCATACATAGAGATAAAAATCATTCATATGGTGAACACCTGGTAACCGACATTAACAAGATGCATATATAAGAATATCCCCATCATTCCGGGACACCCTTCGGATATGATATAAATTTCGAAGTACTAAAGCATCCGGTTCTTTGGATGGGGTTTGTTAGGCCCAATAGATCTATCTTTAGGATTCGCGTCAATTAGGGTGTCTGTTCCCTAATTCTTAGATTACCAGACTTAATAAAAAGGGGCATATTCGATTTCGATAATTCAACCATAGAATGTAGTTTCACGTACTTGTGTCTACTTTGTAAATCATTTATAAAACCTGCATGTATTCTCATCCCAAAAATATTAGATTTTAAAAGTGGGACTATAACTCACTTTCACAGATTTTTACTTCGTCGGGAAGTAAGACTTGACCACCGGTTGATTCACGAACCTATAACAATATATACATATATATCAAAGTATGTTTAAAATATATTTACAACACTTTTAATATATTTTGATGTTTTAAGTTTATTAAGTCAGCTGTCCTCGTTAGTAACCTACAACTAGTTGTCCACAGTTAGATGTACAGAAATAAATCGATAAATATTATCTTGAATCAATCCACGACCCAGTGTATACATATCTCAGTATTGATCACAACTCAAACTATATATATTTTGGAATCAACCTCAACCCTGTATAGCTAACTCCAACATTCACATATAGAGTGTCTATGGTTGTTCCGAAATATATATAGATGTGTCGACATGATAGGTCGAAACATTGTATACGTGTCTATGGTATCTCAAGATTACATAATATACAATACAAGTTGATTAAGTTATGGTTGGAATAGATTTGTTACCAATTTTCACGTAGCTAAAATGAGAAAAATTATCCAATCTTGTTTTACCCATAACTTCTTCATTTTAAATCCGTTTTGAGTGAATCAAATTGCTATGGTTTCATATTGAACTCTATTTTATGAATCTAAACATAAAAGTATAGGTTTATAGTCGGAGAAATAAGTTACAAGTCGTTTTTGTAAAGGTAGTCATTTCAGTCGAATGAACGACGTCTAGATGACCATTTTAGAAAACATACTTCCACTTTGAGTTTAACCATAATTTTTGGATATAGTTTCATGTTCATAATAAAAATCATTTTCTCAGAATAACAACTTTTAAATCAAAGTTTATCATAGTTTTTAATTAACTAACCCAAAACAGCCCGCGGTGTTACTACGACGGCGTAAATCCGGTTTTACGGTGTTTTTCGTGTTTTCAGGTTTTAAATCATTAAGTTAGCATATCATATAGATATAGAACATGTGTTTAGTTGATTTTAAAAGTCAAGTTAGAAGGATTAACTTTTGTTTGCGAACAAGTTTAGAATTAACTAAACTATGTTCTAGTGATTACAAGTTTAAACCTTCGAATAAGATAGCTTTATATGTATGAATCGAATGATGTTATGAACATCATTACTACCTTAAGTTCCTTGGATAAACCTACTGGAAAAGAGAAAAATGGATCTAGCTTCAACGGATCCTTGGATGGCTCGAAGTTCTTGAAGCAGAATCATGACACGAAAACAAGTTCAAGTAAGATCATCACTTGAAATAAGATTGTTATAGTTATAGAAATTGAACCAAAGTTTGAATATGATTATTACCTTGTATTAGAATGATAACCTACTGTAAGAAACAAAGATTTATTGAGGTTGGATGATCACCTTACAAGATTGGAAGTGAGCTAGCAAACTTGAAAGTATTCTTGATTTTATGAAACTAGAACTTTTGGAATTTATGAAGAACACTTAGAACTTGAAGATAGAACTTGAGAGAGATCAATTAGATGAAGAAAATTGAAGAATGAAAGTGTTTGTAGGTGTTTTTGTTCGTTGGTGTATGGATTAGATATAAAGGATATGTAATTTTGTTTTCATGTAAATAAGTCATGAATGATTACTCATATTTTTGTAATTTTATGAGATATTTCATGCTAGTTGCCAAATGATGGTTCCCACATGTGTTAGGTGACTCACATGGGCTGCTAATAGCTGATCATTGGAGTGTATATACCAATAGTACATACATCTAAAAGCTGTGTATTGTACGAGTACGAATACGGGTGCATACGAGTAGAATTGTTGATGAAACTGAACGAGGATGTAATTGTAAGCATTTTTGTTAAGTAGAAGTATTTTGATAAGTGTCTTGAAGTCTTTCAAAAGTGTATGAATACATATTAAACACTACATGTATATACATTTTAACTGAGTCGTTAAGTCATCGTTAGTCGTTACATGTAAATGTTGTTTTGAAACCTTTAGGTTAACGATCTTGTTAAATGTTGTTAACCCAATGTTTATAATATCAAAAGAGATTTTAAATTATTATATTATCATGATATTATGATGTACAAATATCTCTTAATATGATATATATACATTAAATGTCGTTACAACGATAATCGTTACATATATGTCTCGTTCCAAAATCATTAAGTTAGTAGTCTTGTTTTTACATATGTAGTTCATTGTTAATATACTTAATGATATGTTTACTTATCATAATATCATGTTAACTATATATATAACCATATATATGTCATCATATAGTTTTTACAAGTTTTAACGTTCGTGAATCACCGGTCAACTTGGGTAGTCAATTGTCTATATGAAACCTATTTCAATTAATCAAGTCTTAACAAGTTTGATTGCTTAATATGTTGGAAACATTTAATCATGTAAATATCAATCTCAATTAATATATATAAACATGGAAAAGTTCGGGTCACTACAATGTCTCCATATCTTTAATTCAAATACCACGACACCTAACTCAAGGTCATGTGTGGTATAGTTCTCCTCGTGTTTCTTCAACTGTCTAGATGCGTAGGCAATAACCTTTTCACGTTGCATTAAAACACAACCAAAGCCTTGCTTTGAGGCATCGCATTAAACAACAAAATCGTCAGTACCTTCAGGTAAAGATAGAATCGGGGCTGTGGTCAACTTTTCCTTCAGAATCTTGAAAGCAGATTCCTGTTCTTCCGACCACTCAAATTTCTTCCCTTTTTATGTTAGCTTCGTAAGAGGTTTAGCAAGAAGTGAAAAATCCTTTATAAATCTCCGATAGTAACCGGCAAGTCCAAAAAATTGGCGAATATGCTTCGCAGTCTTTGGTATCTCCCAGTTCTGAATAGCAGTGATTTTAGCAGGATCAACATGTATTCCTCTTCTATCAACAATCAACCTGCTTATTAGCCGACGCTCTTCTTCTCTTGGCCAACATCAGATTTTGTGCCATGAGAATCACAGCATCAATAGTAACCTTCTCGGCAGCTATAACATTCCCTTGAACATCCTCGGGTAGACCTTCAATATACCGCTCAATTCTTCTAGCTTCGGTAGGAAACATCTCAGGACATAGAGTAGAAAGCTCCAGATAATGATTGGTATAGTTCTCAATGTCAATACCCTTGACCTTGAGTTCCCAAAACTCAGCTTCAAGCTTCTGGACTTGACTCCTTGGGCAAATTTTGTTGACCATCATGCTTTTGAGTTCGTCCCATGGAATTGCATTAGCATTGTCAATTCCTACGGACTTGGCATGAGCAGTCCACCAAGTTAAAGCATTACCACCCAATGAGTAAGTGGCATACTTTACTCGATCGTCATCTCCATAGTTGCAAATACGGAAAATATATTCCATCTTCTCGAACCAGCGAACTAGCTCAACAGCTTCTCCATTTCCTTTGAACGCAGGAGGGTGACAGTTTGAAAAATCCTTGTAGGAACAAGGTTTCGGTTGAGGATTAACATTGTTAGCTTGATTGTTGTCTTGTGCGGCAGTGAGTAGTTGTTGGAATTGCTCTATAGTCAATACGATATTGTTAACAGTAGGTGCAGCTGGACGAACCATGATGTCGCTACATAAGTGGATAAGTTAACAAATTATAGGGTTGAGCAATTACAAGTAGGAATAAGATAAAGTATTGATATCACATGATATATATAAAACACTTTATATTATTAAGGAACGAGGCATTAAAAAAGCTTTTTTAATACACGATTCGGAAATAGAAATAGTTTTAAGGCATAGCCTTTACATAGATGGAAAAATAGGAAAGATAACTAAAGAATATTAAGATTGAAATAGTCTTCATAATTCTTCTTCTCATCCTCAAACTGCTTCATCACTTTTTCCATGTTATCCTTCACAAGTTTCTCTAACCTTTCGGTTTGAGAGTCGAGAGACTCTTTGATAAACTTATCATATCGCTCGTTCTTCCCTTTTTGTTTTTCGTAGGGATATTCGAGATTGTCGTAGAGGTTGGTAACACGACTGTTAACCGCATTGGTGTCGTATTCCCTTAAGGCAAGTTGTTTGTCGACTCGGCTTCTCTCCATTTTCATTCGGAAGTTAACATCCTCCTGGAGATGAGCAAGTGATTGCTTCCCCCAACGAGCGTTGCGTTCTTCCTCGTACTTTAGGAGCCTTAACTCTTTTTTTAGTTCAACATTTTCCTCCACCAACTTCTTAATTTTGCGGTCCTTCTCATCCATACGGACCTCCACTCTCGCCATGTGGCGAAGCAAACCCTCATACTTAGCAGCATTATTATAAGAAGGAGTCCGAGCTCTCTTCCTTGAGGGACCGGCTTCTTCATGACGTTTTCCTTTATCTTCGATTCTCGGAGTTGGATAATATTGAGGAGACCTTTGTGAATTTCGCAGAGTATTTGGACTATAGTTTGGTGAAGCAGGACTGTAAGAAGGACTTCGAACAGGTCTTGATGTTTCAGAGTGTCCAACACCTACTTCGGTAGTAGGGTTGTGAGTTGCCTTGTTAGGCTTGTTAACGCTTAAGCTTGACATCCTATCATTAGGAAAGAGCCTTTGATTAGAATCTTTTAGTCAAGTTTAGGAAAGCATAAACGTTAAGATTATAGGGCAATCCTAAGTGCTTTAAAGTCTAAGGCAGGAAAAGTTATAGTTTCCTAGATTGCTAAGGCACCCTAGCTAACACATAAGGCACACACAAAAATGCAATCCTAGTTCTCTATAACAGCCTGGTTATGCTCTGATACCAATCTATCACACCCCAGTTAGGGCCTGGGCGAAATGTGACTTAATATCAAAATATACCAACATATTATAATAACGAGAACAATACTAAATGAGAAAGTTAAACTTTATGGAGTACGCAGCGGAAAATGAAATGTCATTACAAAGGAGTAAAGTAAATGTTTAAATGCAATAGTAATAAATGCGATAATCTCTTGATCCTATGTCCAAGTAGCATCACATAAGCAGTAGATAAGTAAGCTTGAATCAAACAGCACCTGAGACAAAACATGCTAAAGTGTCAACCAAAAGGTTGAGTGAAGTTCATAGGTTTAACAAAAGTTTGACCGTTGTTTTAGACCACAAGATTTAGTTTGTAAAGTTGATCTCCCGCAGGATCAAAAAGTTATGCCAAAGCGTGATATTTAGACTAAACGTTCAAGTTTGCCCCATGACAAGTTGTGTCTGTCCTTATCGGTTTAATTTCATTATCAAGTAATACAAAGACTTAGTCAAATGTATCGGGGACGTTACTCCCGATAGGCCTACCCCAATAATTAAGCATGCAGCAGCAATTAAAAATATCACTGTAGGGACATAGCCGGATATAGCATAGTTTAACAGTTTGGTACTTGTGTCTAAACTGTAAAAAGTAAAAACAGCATGTGTCTCACCCCAAGTAAAGTAAGTAAGTTTGCTAGCAATAAAGAGGTGCTATGAATTCACCTTAAATAGCAGTTGAAGTATTGCACGCAAGAAGGAAAGTAAAGCAAGTAAGTGATCTGGATATCAACCTAGAGGTATAACATTTTATTAGTTAATGTCTAACTGACATAAAGTATGTTTATTAATATAGCAACTATATTGACAGTGACGGTTTTCGAGAAAAGTTCCTATTTCTCAAAAGTTTCTATTTTTGGAAACTTACTATTTATGGAAAGCTTCCACTTATAGTAAGCTTCTAGTTTAAAAATGTTCGGGTTATAATTCTTAACAAAGATATTGTACAATCTCGCCCAAACTTCGTTGCTAACATGCAAGTCACTCGAATGATCTATTGTTACCGAGTGGCCCAGGATGTCTTGACCAGAATCTAAGTCTTGGCATTCGAGATCCACAAGCGTCCCATAATAGTAACAAGGATCACCCTAGGCCACAAGTAGCGGTGATGTTTGTAGTCTTTGTACGCTATCTTTAATTATAACCTTCACGTTAGGTGCGTATATACATATATATTCATTAATTCGATATTAATTATAATTCCTATATATTAACTCATAAAAATACTTTTATAATTTTTAGTAACATATATTACTAATTATAACATGTTATTTATTTTATTTTTAATTGCATATAATTTATAACATTATTTACATGTTTTGGTAAAAAATAAAATAATAAACCAAAGTAAAAAGTAAGAAAAGAATACTTACTTGTAGTAATTCTTCAAAGAGAGAATGAGAGAAATTTTGGTGTGAGTTTGAATGAGAAATGAGAGGTATTTGTACTTGAAAAAATTAGGTAAAAAGAATAAAATAATTAAAAGAAAAAGAAATATTTTAATTTTTAATGGGATTTTAAATATCAAAAGTATTAAATGTTAGGTCATGGGATAATGCACAAAATAAAATAATAAAAGTAGTTTTTCCATTATAATTTTTAATTAAAAAGTATTTTATTTATTTATTTTTTTTATTCATTTATTTTAAGGATTTTTTTTATATAAATAAACAAATTGATTTAGTGCTTTTCCAAGAATATTTGTCAATATTTTTTTTTATTTAATTAATAAATACAAATTTTGCATAAAAATAATAAATAATTCAGTGTTTTATATTTTTAATAATAATTATGATTTTAATTATTAAACTATAGTTTTAGTAAGTTTGTAAATATTATTACATTTATATATAATTGGATTTATTATATAGTTAAATATATAATACATTAACTAAATAATAAAAGTGATACAAAGTTTATATACTTAGTTAAATTATTTCAAATTATATAAATTAATAATATATTATTTATTTAAGCGCACATTGTTGACTAAAAATTACTATTCGGTCAATATTTAATTGTATATAACAACCCTTAATGCATATAGTCAGGCAGATAACCCTAGGGTTAATTCAGTAAATTTAGAAGTCGAAAAGTGAGGGTTGTTACAATTCGGGGGTGAAGTATCGACGTGTTAAGATGCCACCTTAGGTAATATGAAGAGTGAAGTGTCGACGTGTTAAGACACCACTCGGAGTGAAGTATCGACGTGTTAAGATGCCACTTCAAGTAATTTGACGAGTGAAGTGTCGATGTGTTAAGACACCACTTGGGGTGAAGTGTTGATGTGTTAAGACACCACCCGGGGTGAAGCATCGACGTGTTAAGATGCCACCCGTGGGGTTAGTGTACGACGTGTTAAGTACTCTAACGGTTGTTCCGATGGGAAATTTGAGTACCATTCCTTATAATTATTGGTTAACCAAGGTTATGTGTTGTGACGTAGCATATTATATTGATTTGAGTTATATGCTAATGCTATGCTAGCTTGTGTGGTCGGAGGTTTAGTATTATACTTGTGATGGTATGATTATTTATAATGCTAGCATGTATGCAGTAAATGTGGAAGTGATTGCAAGTAAGTAGGTTGTATATGTAACCGTATAACTATTGCACTCACTAAGCATTAGCTTACCCCTCTCGTTGTTTATCTTTTTAGATGCAGGTGCGGAGAAAGGGAAAGGGGTTATTGGGCACTAGTTCCCTATGTTGGATTAGTGTTGAAGCTTTTGGAAGTCGGTCAATTGTTTTGGGTAGTTTAACCCCAAGCCATGCTCGTGTGTCGTTTGGTCTAAAACTATCATATTAAGGTCGAACTTGTATTACATTTGGTTAATGGCCTTCGTGCCAAGTATGTAAACTTTGGATGTTTAAACGTTTGAAAGAAATGGTTCTTTTCATGCAACTATTTATATGGTGCATTGATGGTTATATTATTATATATAAAAAAAATTATCCAGTTGATTACGGGTTGGGTTGTTTCAAGTGGTATCAGAGCATGGTCTAAGGGATTTAGGCGACTTGAGATTGGTGCCTAGACTTAGACTTTATTGTGTATATTCTTATGCGGGACTTGTAGGAGACGGGTCGGACCGGAGATTGGTTAGTGCCTAGGTTTAGGTGAACTAACTATGCGTTAATTGTTTTGTGTTGTGTTTGCAATCATCAAGCGAGATAGACGTTGTACTAGCAAGTTAATGCGACTTGTTCGCGTAACAATGATTAGCTACCATTCTTACGGGTTCAAATCGTGTCAAACAAGCGATGTACAACGATTGTTGAGCAAGATGGGGCGGTGAGGTGTATACATATATATTGTTGACTTGTCCTCTCGTATCATTGTTTAATCTATTTCCGTTTTATAGTATGAAGATGAGAAACGGACCCGAGAACATTGATGGAGGTACGAGTGATAATGCTAAAAACGAACATATATTTCATAGCATTATTCCCCAAGAAAGACAAGATTTTAGTTGGTATTGTTCGATTTACAAGCAATATTCTTTTAAATATTAAAAAGTGAAGACAAAAGGCAGATTCGACAAATTGAAGACAAAAAGGTCTAAAGAGCTAAAAAGTACAAGATACAATTAAAAAGGTTCAAAATATTGATGAGGAACGTCTCAAAATGACAAGAGTACAAGTTACAAAACGCAAAGTACACGATATAAAATAATACGCGAAGACGTCCGAAAATCCGGAACCGGGACCTGAGCCAAGAAGAAACGCCCGACGCAACGGACCAAAAATATCTAGTCTACTATGCACAAGAATATAATATAATATATATATAATTATATATAATTATATATTATATATATTATTATTATTATATTACGTCGGCAAGAAGAAAACAAAGTAGTTGGCTGAATCCAGGGTGGCCATGCGACTCGCATGGCCAGAAGCACAAAATCATGCGAGTCGCATGGTGTGAGATTGCTGGTCAGGTCCTATATAAAGCCAGTTTTCTGCCGAGTTTTAAAAATATCTTTTTCTCTTCCTCTTCATACGTAAATATATTTATATTTATAATTTATATTTTAATTTTAATTATAATTCTAATAATAAGGGTATGTTAGCGAATGTTGTAAGGGTGTAAGTCGAAATTCTGTCCGTGTAACGCTACGCTATTTTTAATCATTGTAAGTTATGTTCAACCTTTCTATATTAATGTCTCGTAGCTAAGTTATTATTATGCTTATTTAAAACGAAGTAATCATGATGTTGGGCTAATTACTAAAATTGGGTAATTGGGCTTTGTACCATAATTGGGGTTTGGATAAAAGAACGACACTTGTGGAAACTAGGCTATGGGCTATTAATGGGCTTTATATTTGTTTAACTAAATGAAAGTTTGTTAATGTTAATATAAAGATTTACAATTGGGCGTCCCTATAAATTACCATATACACTCGATCGGACACGATGGGCGGGGTATTTATATGTACGAATAATCGTTCATTTAACCGGACACGGGAATGGATTAATAGCCACTAGAATAATTAAAACAGGGGTGAAATTACATTCAAGGGTAATTGGTGTAATTGTTAACAAAGTAGTAAAACCTTGGTTTACACGCAGTCGATAACCTGGTGTATTCATTAAACAAAGTATTAAAACCTTGTTACAATTCGAATCCCCAATTAGTTGGAATATTTATCTTCGGGTATAATAATAATTTGACAAGGACACTTGCAATTTATATTTATGACTGATGGACTGTTATGGACAAAAACCAGACGGACATATTGAATAATCCAGGACAAAGGACAATTAACCCATGGGCATAAAACTAAAATCAACACGTCAAACATCATGATTACGGAAGTTTAAATAAGCATAATTCTTTTATTTCATATTTAATTTCCTTTATTTTATATTTAATTGCACTTCTAATTATCGCACTTTTATTTATTGTTATTTTATTTAATCGCACTTTTAATTATCGTACTTTTTAATTATCGCAAGTTTATTTTATCGTACTTTTATTATTCGCAATTTCATTATCGTTATTTACTTTACGCTTTAATTTAAGTCTTGTATTTATTTTATATTTTACATTAGGTTTTAACTGCGACTAAAGTCTTAAAATCGACAAACCGGTCATTAAACGGTAAAAACCCCCCCTTTATAATAATAATATTACCTATATATATATTTGTATTTTTATAAAAGTAAACTAATATAGCGTTGAGCTTTGTTTAAAGATTTCCCTGTGGAACGAACCGGACTTACTAAAAACTACACTACTGTACGATTAGGTACACTGCCTATAAGTGTTGTAGCAAGGTTTAAGTATATCCATTCTATAAATAAATAAATATCTTGTGTAAAATTGTATCGTATTTAATAGTTTTTCCTAGTAAAATATAAGCTATTTTATATACACCTCGTTCGACATCAAGTATTTTTGGCGCCGCTGCCGGGGAACCCGCCGAAGCGAAACGCCATATTTTTAATTTTTAAGTTATAATTAGTTTTTGTAAAATTTATATTTTTGTTTAAAAATTAAAAAAAATATATATAAAAAAAAAAAGCTTTTAAAATCGAAAAAAAAAAAAAAATATTTTAAATATATTTTTTAAGTTTTTCTTTTATTTTTGCAAAATTATAAAGTATTTTAAGTTTATTTTTAGTTTTAAAAATTAAGTTTTATTTTAATTATATATATATATTTATATTTTAAATATAAAACAGAAAAAAAGAAAATAAATATTAAATATACGTGACCTGTCAAATTGAACCTGTCCAGTTGAACCGGTTCAGTTCAGTCATGCGACTCGCATGACCCACCCTCTTAAATCATGCGACTCGCATGAGGGGTCTGACAGGGCCACATCCAAACCCTAATTCCGCATTTATTACGATTATTATTTAATTATTATTAATTAAACCCTAATACTATTATTATTATTATTATTAAGTTTTTAATTTATTTAGTTATTTTTACTTTTTGTTTAGTTTTATTATTTATTTACTTAATACTTTTATTATAAAATATAAAAATAATATTTTTATAAAATCTAATATTTTTATAACTTTTTATAACTTTTATATTTTGTCCCTTTTTAATCGTTGTAGCGTAATATTTATATTTTTAGCTCAAATTTAATTTTAAACTTAGTTTTTGCTATAGTTATTTTTACTCCTATATTTTTAGGCTTTGCCGTAGAATTCCTTAAGTGCTTTTTCTTTAGACTAAGATTTAGGTGCTTTAGAATTTTGCGACGCCTTTTTAAGTTTTAGTTTCTTTTTAAGTTATTTCCATTTGGGATTTAGTTTTTCCTGTAAGCTTTAATATTTTTAGACCTTTTACTATGTATCAATTATCATTCCAATTAGTAATTTCAATTTGCGATTATAATTTTAAGTTAGTTGTAGTAATAAGGTTAGGTTAGTTAAGTATTTTTAAGTTTTTATAAGTTTCTTTTATTTTTCCGTCACCTTTTATTTTTCAACCATTTTTCTTTTTCAACCTTTTGCGACGAACTCTCTTTTTCTTTCTTATTTCTCGCCATTCTAGTTTTTAGGACTTAGAATTTTATTCTACTTCTTATCTAAATTTCTTAAAATTACGAAAATTTATTTTGAGTGGTTAAATCGATAGACATCAAAATTTTCTGGTTCGTAGTAATAGTTGGATTTGTACGTGGACCGGGTTATTGGAGCCAAACAGTCCTCAATTATATTGAGACCAAACGAATCCTGCCCCTCTGCTGCATCTTTTGGCTATTCGAAACGTGGGCAAAATCAGAAAAGTCTATTGATTGGATAACTTATTATAATTTTTCTTTCCTTTTAAAAACTAATAGGATATTCAGTGAATGCACCGAGCAAGACGTTCATCACCTTTTGTACGTTCACCACCTGTAACTCGATCAAGACATCGTTTAACAAATATAACCGCCGTTGATTTTTCTTTAGAATCGTCATCCAGTCGACCAAGTACTTCAGTTCAAATTTCCGATAATCCAGTTTTTGAAACAAACCTCACAATTGAGAATCCAGAGAATATTCAGGAACGGTTCGTAGATCCTGAACCACTAAACTTTCCTCCGGAACCACCAATCATTCAAACAGAGATTGTTGAGGAACGAACTATTAAATCAGAATCATCTATTGATACCGATTCAACAAATTCAATTATGGAGAATCTGGAACCTTTAAGTATGGAAGACCGAATGAGAGCAAAACGCACTGGCCAAGGTCACGCAATTACTCATCCAGACATTAATGCGCCAGATTATGAAATCAAAGGACAAATTCTACACATGGTGACTAATCAATGCCAATTTAGTGGTGCGCCGAAGGAAGATCCAAATGAACATCTACGTACCTTTAATAGGATCTGCACACTATTTAAAATACGAGAAGTGGAGGATGAACAGATATATCTCATGTTATTTCCCTGGACTTTAAAGGGAGAAGCCAAAGATTGGTTAGAATCGTTACCTGAAGGGGCGATTGATACATGGGACGTTTTAGTTGACAAATTTCTTAAACAATTCTTTCCCGCATCTAAAGCCGTAAGACTTCAAGCAGAAATTGTTACGTTCACACAGAAACCAAATGAAACTCTATATGAGGCGTGGACAAGATATGGAAAATTGTTAAGAGGATGTCCGCAACATGGTTTAGACACCTGTCAAATAGTACAAATATTTTACCAAGGATGCGACATCACTACAAGAAAAGACATAGATATAGCAGCTGGTGGTTCTATTATGAAGAAAACCGAAACTGATGCTTACAAAATTATTGATAATACTGCTTCCCACTCACATGAGTGGCACCAAGAAAAAGATATCATTAGATCATCTAAAGCAGCTAGAGCCGATTCTAGCCATGACTTAGATTCCATTTCCGCAAAGATAGATGCTTTCGAGAGACGAATGGAAAAGATGACTAAAGATATTCATGCTATACGAATTAGTTGTGAGCAGTGTGGAGGACCACATTTGACAAAAGATTGTCTCAGTATTGAATTAACAATGGAACAAAGAGAGAATATTTCATACATAAACCAAAGGCCTGGAAATAATTATCAGAATAATTATCAACCGCCAAGACCGATTTACAATCAAAACCAGAATTATAACCGAAATATTCCATACAATAACCAACAAGGTCCTAGCAATCAACAAGTATCCAATAATACTTACAATCAGCAAAGACCAAATTTTCAAAACAAACCACCACAACAAACCGATGATAAAAAGCCAAATTTAGAAGATATGATGACGAAGCTAGTTGAAACTCAAACGCAGTTTTTCACATCTCAAAAACAAACCAATGAACAAAATGCTCAAGCATTTAGAAATCAACAAGCTTCTATTCAAAATCTGGAACAAGAAGTAAGTAACCTAGCAAGGTTGATAGGTGAAAGAAAACCGGGAAGTCTACCTAGCGATACAAATGCTAACCCCCGGAATGAAACAGCTAAAGCTATTACCACAAGAAGTGGTACAACACTTAAACCACCTGAAATACCTGTAACTTCTGATGAAACTATTCCTACTCCACAAGAACCACAACCTGATCAAGATAAGGAAAAAGAACCGGTAGTTGAAAAGGTTAATGAAGATAACACAGTTAAGGATAAACCTTATGTTAAACCATACCAACCACCACTTCCTTACCCGAGTAAAATGAAGAAAGAAAAACTTGAAGCCGAGCAATCCAAATTCTTGGATATGTTTAAACAGATAAATGTAAATCTTCCTTTCATTGATGTGATTTCAGGAATGCCAAGATATGCTAAATTCTTGAAAGATCTAATCACGAATAGAAAGAAAATGGAAGAACTCTCGGCTGTTACTATGAATGCTAATTGTTCAGCAGTGCTGTTAAATAAGATACCAGAAAAACTATCTGATCCAGGAAGTTTCACAATTCCATGTTTTCTGGGTAGTCTTAGTTCAATAGAAGCATTGGCTGATTTAGGTGCTAGTATAAATCTAATGCCGTATTCACTATACGCTAAACTAGACCTTGGAGAATTAAAACCAACCAGAATAAGCATACAACTAGCCGATAGATCAATAAAATATCCTAGAGGGATAATGGAAAACATGCTAGTTAAAGTTGGTACTTTAGTATTCCCAGTAGATTTTGTTGTTCTGGACATGGAAGAAGATTCTCAAGTTCCTCTCATATTAGGAAGACCATTCTTAAACACGGCTAAAGCAATGATAGACGTGTTCGGTAAGAAATTGACCCTAAGTATAGAGGATGAGAGTGTTACCTTTTCAGTTGATAAAGCAATGCAACAACCACAATCTGCAGATGATACATGTTATTATATTCAAACTATAGATGCACATGCAGAATTATTAGAAGAATTTCCAGAATTACAAGGAACAGGAGAATGTTCTTTAGGAGAAGGTAATGAACCAATTGATGAAGCTGAAATGTTAGCTACACTTATAGCTAATGGATATGAACCAACAACAGAAGAAATTCAAATGCTAAAAGAAGAAGACAGATATCGATATAAATCATCGATAGAAGAACCTCCGAAATTAGAGTTAAAGCCACTTCCAAACCATTTGGAATACGCTTATTTACATGGTGAATCTGAATTACCTGTAATAATATCGTCTTCTCTTACTGAAAATGAGAAATCACAACTCATTTCTGTGTTGAAAGCTCATAAATCAGCCATTGCATGGAAGATTCATGATATTAAAGGAATAAGTCCTTCGTATTGCACACATAAAATCCTTATGGAAGAAGGTCATAAAACGTATGTGCAACGCCAACGAAGACTAAGTCCTAATATGCAAGATGTAGTTAAGAAAGAGATTATTAAACTGCTAGATGCAGGTTTGATATATCCAATCTCTGATAGTCCATGGGTAAGCCCAGTTCAATGCGTACCTAAGAAGGGTGGCATGACTGTTATCACAAATGAGAAAAATGAGCTTATTCCTACTAGGACTGTAACAGGATGGCGTGTATGTATTGATTATAGAAAATTAAATGACGCCACCAGAAAAGATCACTTTCCCTTACCTTTCATAGATCAAATGTTGGAAAGATTAGCCGGAAATAGTTACTATTGTTTTCTAGATGGATTTTCCGGATATTTTCAAATTCCAATAGCACCCGAAGATCAAGAGAAAACCACATTCACGTGCCCTTATGGTACTTTTGCTTACAAAAGAATGCCATTTGGACTTTGTAACGCCCCTGCAACCTTTCAAAGGTGTATGATGGCAATTTTTCATGACATGATAGAAGAATGCATGGAAGTATTCATGGATGACTTTTCAGTCTTCGGTGATACATTTAAATCATGTCTAGTTAATTTGGAACGAATGCTAATTAGATGCGAAAAATCAAATCTAGTACTTAATTGGGAGAAATGCCATTTCATGGTTAAAGAAGGCATCGTTCTTGGACATAAAATTTCAAAAGAAGGAATTGAAGTGGATAGAGCTAAAGTAGATGTAATTGCTAAACTTCCACATCCCACCAATGTTAGAGGAGTTAGGAGTTTTCTAGGGCATGCCGGTTTTTACCGACGTTTCATAAAAGATTTTTCTAAAATTGCCACTCCTATGAATAAACTCCTAGAAAAGGATGCGCCATTCATCTTTTCAGATGAGTGTATCAAATCTTTTAATATTCTTAAAGAAAAACTCACTAATGCGCCGATCATGATAACACCAAATTGGAATCTACCATTTGAACTAATGTGCGATGCAAGTGATTTTGCAATGGGAGCCGTTTTAGGACAAAGGATTGAAAAACGATTTCAACCTATATATTATGCTAGTAAGACGTTACAAGGAGCACAAACGAACTATACAACTACTGAAAAAGAACTCCTTGCTATTGTTTTTGCTTTTGACAAATTTCGATCATATCTCGTTCTAGCAAAAACGGTGGTCTATACCGACCATTCTGCTCTTAGATACCTATTTTCAAAACAAGATGCTAAACCAAGATTAATCCGTTGGATCTTACTCTTACAAGAGTTTGATATTGAAATCCGAGATAAAAGAGGAGCAGAAAATCTCGCCGCTGATCATCTTTCTCGTCTTGAAAATCCCGAATTAGAAGTTCTGAATGAATCGGCCATACAAGACAACTTTCCTGATGAATATCTATTGAAGATAGATTATAAAGAAATCCCATGGTTTGCAGACTATGCAAACTACTTAGTTTGTGGATTCCTTGAAAAAGGATTATCGTACCAAAGACGAAAGAAATTCTTCAGTGATATAAAACACTATTTCTGGGAAGATCCACATCTGTTTAAAAGTTGTCCCGATGGAATAATACGCCGATGTGTATTTGGAGATGAAGCTAGTAAAATTTTAAACCATTGTCACACAGGACCAACAGGAGGGCATTATGGGCCTCAACTAACAGCAAGAAAAGTTTATGAAGCTGGATTCTATTGGCCTACAATATACAAAGACGCACACCTTCTTTGCAAATCCTGTGATGCATGTCAAAGGGCCGGAAAAATAAGTCAACGTGATGAAATGCCACAAAATGTCATCCAAGTATGTGAAGTATTTGACATTTGGGGTATTGACTTTATGGGTCCATTTCCAAAATCTCATAATAATTTATATATACTCGTAGCCATTGATTATGTATCTAAATGGGCGGAAGCACAAGCTCTCCCAACTAACGATGCACGAGTTGTAGTCAACTTTTTAAAACGTCTTTTTGCAAGGTTTGGAACACCGAAAGCTTTAATAAGTGATCGGGGTACTCATTTTTGTAATAATCAACTTGAGAAAGTTCTTAAAAGATATGGGGTAACTCATAAAATCTCCACCGCATATCATCCACAAACAAGTGGACAAGTTGAAAATACCAACCGAGCTTTAAAACGTATTCTAGAGAAAACCGTAGGATCAAATCCGAAGGAATGGTCCATTAAATTGGAGGATGCACTCTGGGCTTTTAGAACAGCCTACAAAACTCCAATTGGAACCACACCTTTTAGACTTGTTTATGGAAAAGCATGTCATCTTCCAGTAGAAATTGAACACAAAGCATTTTGGGCTTTGAAAACATGTAATCTTGATTTACATGAAGCCGGACGTCTACGATTAAGTCAACTAAACGAATTAGAAGAATTAAGACATGAAGCATACGAAAATTCGTTAATCTATAAAGAAAGAACGAAGAAATGGCATGATAAAAGAATCAGAAGTTCAAAAGAATTCAAAGAAGGAGACAGAGTTCTTCTTTTCAATTCACGATTCAAGCTATTTCCTGGAAAATTGAAATCAAGATGGTCTGGACCATTCATAGTCAAAAGAGTTTTCCCATACGGAACGATAGAATTGATAAATTCAAATGGGATTGAATTTAAAGTTAATGGTCACAGAGTTAAACATTACATACATGGTCCGATGGAAGTCGACAACGAAGTTAATCACAATTTCGACACCACAGCTAACTAAGTGTGGGGAGAATCAAGTCTTTAAAGGATAATATGTATTTCTGTTAGAGTTAGATTGTCTGTTTTCGTGTAGTTCTCGAAAATGGAACACGTATGGTCTTTCCCTAGCAGACCCTAAAGAACTAGTCTTCTCCCCCCATTCTGAATTTTTATTTTTTTTTAGGTTTTTACAAAATGAAGACTGCCTGTGAACTAAACCATGGTCTAATGCTACACGCTTTGATCACTAAACGTAATAATGACATACTCCCGAGTGAAATAGTATCAGTAATCAGAGAAAGAATGGACTGAGTTAGAAAAGGATCCAGATGCGAAGATAATAAGTTACAATTTGGTAAAGGAAAATCAAAATCCGCAGCAAAAAGAAGAGCACGACACCTAGAACGATGTCACAAATGCGGAAAATGGTCACATGGAGGTAAATGTTCAAATAATCAAACCTATTCAAATACCGAATTTGTTACTTTATGCAGAGACGGACCGTTCATATGTTTAGAAGAAAAGACAATGAATGCTCGAGGTTACGCCTATGCAGCCATGGAAAACCAATTAAACCGACTATCTTATGAATATAATAGATCATATAACTAAGAAATCTATTTCACAGGTATGTCTGTACAGTTTTTATTTTTATTTTTATTTTTAACCTTTTGATAATAAACGCTAATTTGTTCGCTAAAAAGTATTAAATTGGTATTAAATAAAATTAGGTTTGGCGACCGAAATTATTGATATCATTCAAAAATTTATTACATCACTGCGAAATTTAACGTTTATTCTTAAGGTATAAATATCTTTAATCAATCAACCCAAAATATTTCAAAAATTCGTCATGAGTTAAATTAGGTCTTGGAACCGAAATTACTTTACCGAAAAGAGGGGCGCATATTTTTGATAATATTTGATTGATAAAAGTGGGATAAAAAGACAAAAAGATTTTTAAATTTATTTTTACCATGTTTTTAAAATTAATATTTAAATCTTAAGTTAATATTGTAAACTTTGTAAAAACAATATTTTTAAAATTGTAAATATTTGAATTTTTTAAATTAAGTTTGGTGTGAATTTTTAATTTTTAAAATATGAATTTTTAATTTTATGCATTTCAAATTTTAAGTTTGGTGTGATTATTTTTTTTTATTAATTTTGAATTTTATATTTAAGTTGTGTGAATTTAAAAACAAAAATTTACTTTACCTCATTAAGTTAAGAATATGATTTTTAAAAATTCGTCGTAAGTTGAAGACTAGGTCTTTGAACCGAAATTGCTTTACCCGAGGGAGGGACGAGAACTTTTATTAACATTATTTTTAATCTTATTGATTTAAAGTATGCCAAAAACATTAAAAAAAACCCAAAAATCTTAGCTTTTAAAACAATCGCTACAAAAAGACAAATTTTAAAATTTTGTCGAGGGACGGACTAGGGCATCGTCCCGAAACGACCTCGTCTTAAAAAGAAACAAAATTTTTAAAATTTTATTTAATTCTATGTTTTAAAAGTATAAGGTTTTATAAAAAAAAAAAAAAAAAAAAAAAAAAAAAATACCTGGAAAATACCCCCATGCGAGTCGCATGGGGGTAGGCTACAAAGTCATGCGACTCGCATGACAGATAAAAACTGGACAGAATCAAAAGCTCAGCCGAGTTCTGCTTCTTTCACAAATACACACACATATACACGAAAACTCTCCCAAATCCTCTCAAAAATCCGCCATTTTTCACCAAATTTCTTGCAAAACTTCACAACAAACATGCCTAGATTCAGTAGTCTCAACCCCTTCAGGAGAAAGGTAAAGATTTCACCCCTAATCTCTTTAAATTCAAATTTTTGTGTTCTTGAGCTAGAAAATTTATATTTTGATTTTGTTAAATTTAGGTGTAATTAGAGCTAAATTGTTGTTATATTATGCATGTATATCCTAGATAGAAGCTATTTAACATGAATTGAAGCTAAAAACTTCAAATTTTTAAGAATCTAGGGTTTGTGTTCTTGAGCAATTTGGGGCTTTTTGATATAAACAGGTTATGGCCAATTTTTGTCATGAATTGTTGCTAAATTAAGTAGTGTAACATGTTTAGGTAGTTAATTGATCCAAACTTTGAGCCTAAACATGTTTTTGAGAATTAAAGTAGACTTTTTAAGTCTAAAAATTCATGAACTTGGATAATTTGATATAAAGGCCATTTGAAACTTGTTTCATAGCTAGTAGTGATTATTTTGGCATGTTATTTGAGATAAATGCTTATGAACTTGATGTACATTTTTCGTATATGCTTATTTGACAAAGTGTAGACTTAACAAAAATATGAAAATGAGCACTAGTTTGATTTGAATGCCATGTAACAAGTGTTTAATTGTTATAATAATTATTGTTGACATGTTTAAGAGTTTAAATGTGATAAAACATTGTACACATTTTCGTATGTAAAAGTATATAATTGTTATTTTTAGGAAAATATGTATAAAATATGTTATGAATTGAACATGTCATCATAATTGTTTCAAGTTATTATTTTGCTAACACTAATGCATATTTGGATGCACAAATTTTGTGTTTAATGTGTTTTGCAGAGAGCCGATACTGGAGGTTCAGGAGCATCATCGTCCAGGCAACCAGAGCCCGAACCGGAAATGTTTCATGAACAAGAACAACATATGCAACAAGAAGAAGAAGAACAGGAGGAGCAACATATTCCATATCACGATGTCTCCGACCATGCTATGCAACCACCGTTCTTACGGTTGACACCCGATTTAGTTCAGGTGACCTAATGAATTCCAGGTGAATTCCTAGGATTTTACGTTCAATGGTAATGAACGCATTGAAAATGGGTTTTCAGAAAACAAATCGGTTTGTAATTTTTATCAAAATATTTTCTCGTTCAAGCTCGAGTTTAGATATCATCGAATTCCATGAGTTTGAATTCTCAATCTTTAAGGTCAATCTCAAGGATTGAGTAATATCAGGCTTTAAAAGCTGATTTTTGATCTTTAAGGAGATTATCCTTTCTGGGGATCTGATTCATTAGTCTTATCCAGCTAATTTGCATGGTGCCCCCCCATTGTACAAGATAAATCCTTCTCATGGTTAGGATAAATCTGACCACTTGGCGACCCTGTTTAATGCTGAGGTCCGTGGATTTCCTGCTGATTTTAGTGATGACTTTTCTAGATTTTTCGTCAACCTACAGCTGGTCTGAACGACAACTTCATGACCTAAATCAAGAAGCGCGTGTCTTTTTCGGAAGACTTTACTTCCTTTTAATGATGGAATTGATTCATCGTGTAGATCCTTGGAAAGCAACACATCCAGTTTACTTATAATCAGCCATGGAACCCGGACGCGAACATGAATTGGGATCCATATCCTAATTTTCCTCCTAACCCACCTCCTGATCAGTAGAGATAAGTTGGTAATTTTTATTTTTATTTTAAACACTTAACATTTCTATTACGTTTATGTAATGTTTGATATTTCTATTATTATTGTGTACTAATATTTTTCTTATAGTTTGAAAGTGGGATGCCAAAGTTCCATTTCAAATTGCATGTATGATTATATTTGTATTGTATGTATTCTCTTTTATGCACAAAACAGGGTAAAACAACGCGTTTTCAAAGACTGGCATTAAGTTCAGCAAAAGCAAGTAATTTTGACGACAATGATGCAAAATGTATGTGAAATAACAACAAGACGGAATGAACAAATGACGTGCACCATTTATCATTCAGCAAACAAACGCCAATATATTTGGAAACTTTGGTAAAAATTTAATCATTTTCACACAAATCACCCTCAATAATTTAAATTGTTACTAATTTCTTGCAAATGAGGGCATTGCAAGATCTTAAGTGTGGGAAGGGGTTAAATTCTTTCGGATTTTAAAATTTTTATATTAAACACTTGGTTACCATTAAAAATACTAGTAAAGCAGTAGTTGTATTAGAATCTAGTGCTCTCTGATAAAAAAGAACAGCCCTAGTCTTATATACTGACTACCCAATTCTAGTAAAATTTTTCAAAATTTTCAATTAAATGAATTCAAAATCATGTTTATACATATTTATGAACGATAAAACTAGGTTTTAACACCGAAATTATTGTTACCTCGGAAAGGACATAAATTGAGAAACAAACTAAAATGTTAAAATTCATTTAAAATGGAATAGAGGACGATAAAAAGGAAAATAAAAGCCAAGTGTGGGAAAATTTACCAAGTTATTTTAAACATATGTCACATATATTTGTAACAAATAACTGAAAATACTTTTGCTTTGGACTAAACTAAACTGTTTTACCCAATGAAAGAAAAGAAGAGATGGATCTACACGATGAATCAATTCCATCATTAAAAGGAAGTAAAGTCTTCCGAAAAAGACACGCGCTTCTTGATTTAGGTCATGAAGTTGTCGTTCAGACCAGCTGTAGGTTGACGAAAAATCTAGAAAAGTCATCACTAAAATCAGCAGGAAATCCACGGACCTCAGCATTAAACAGGGTCGCCAAGTGGTCAGATTTATCCTAACCATGAGAAGGATTTATCTTGTACAATGGGGGGCACCATGCAAATTAGCTGGATAAGACTAATGAATCAGATCCCCAGAAAGGATAATCTCCTTAAAGATCAAAAATCAGCTTTTAAAGCCTGATATTACTCAATCCTTGAGATTGACCTTAAAGATTGAGAATTCAAACTCATGGAATTCGATGATATCTAAACTCGAGCTTGAACGAGAAAATATTTTGATAAAAATTACAAACCGATTTGTTTTCTGAAAACCCATTTTCAATGCGTTCATTACCATTGAACGTAAAATCCTAGGAATTCACCTGGAATTCATTAGGTCACCTGAACTAAATCGGGTGTCAACCGTAAGAACGGTGGTTGCATAGCATGGTCGGAGACAGGACCTTGTGCCAGACCGAAAAATCAAAGGATGATCTTTACTATTGCTCCTACCAAGGATAGTTCTAGCATCCGACACGTTAAAAGACCATAATCATCTGCATGTCACGGGACATTGCCTTAACAGTTTCTTGTTCATCGCTTTCCTTTACAACCGGACGGTAGTTTACCGAAAGGTAATATACGGAACAAGTAAACTGGATGTGTTGCTTTCCAAATACAAGGTTAGCAAGTGGGTGACACAAAACCGCAAGTTTTGAGCTAAAATTTTCAAATCTGAAACCCACCAAACCCACAAAAATATTTTGCAAACACCGGTAAAGGGTTATTCCGGAAAACTAATCTAGGGTAAAAACTAGATTTCAAAAGATCAAATGTTTTCATAAAGATCCAATTTCCTTAATGGATCTAAATTTTTATAGTCATGTGGGACTGTAAACCATATCGTTACTACCATTGTTTATACCGCCGTATAGAAATCACTGATGTACAAAGTGTGAAGAATAAAGAAGTGATTCTAGTATTTCAAGACAATATTGCTTGAGGACAAGCAACGCTCAAGTGTGGGAATATTTGATAATGCTAAAAACGAACATATATTTCATAGCATTATTCCCCAAGAAAGACAAGATTTTAGTTGGTATTGTTCGATTTACAAGCAATATTCGTTTAAATATTAAAAAGTGAAGACAAAAGGCAGATTCGACAAATTGAAGACAAAAAGGTCCAAAGAGCTAAAAAGTACAAGATACAATTAAAAAGGTTCAAAATATTGATGAGGAACGTCTCAAAATGACAAGAGTACAAGTTACAAAACGCAAAGTACACGATATAAAATAATACGCGAAGACGTCCGAAAATCCGGAACCGGGACCTGAGCCAAGAAGAAACGCCCGACGCAACGGACCAAAAATATCTAGTCTACTATGCACAAGAATATAATATAATATATATATAATTATATATAATTATATATTATATATATTATTATTATTATATTACGTCGGCAAGAAGAAAACAAAGTAGTTGGCTGAATCCAGGGTGGCCATGCGACTCGCATGGCCAGAAGCACAAAATCATGCGAGTCGCATGGTGTGAGATTGCTGGTCAGGTCCTATATAAAGCCAGTTTTCTGCCGAGTTTTAAAAATATCTTTTTCTCTTCCTCTTCATACGTAAATATATTTATATTTATAATTTATATTTTAATTTTAATTATAATTCTAATAATAAGGGTATGTTAGCGAATGTTGTAAGGGTGTAAGTCGAAATTCTGTCCGTGTAACGCTACGCTATTTTTAATCATTGTAAGTTATGTTCAACCTTTCTATATTAATGTCTCGTAGCTAAGTTATTATTATGCTTATTTAAAACGAAGTAATCATGATGTTGGGCTAATTACTAAAATTGGGTAATTGGGCTTTGTACCATAATTGGGGTTTGGATAAAAGAACGACACTTGTGGAAACTAGGCTATGGGCTATTAATGGGCTTTATATTTGTTTAACTAAATGAAAGTTTGTTAATGTTAATATAAAGATTTACAATTGGGCGTCCCTATAAATTACCATATACACTCGATCGGACACGATGGGCGGGGTATTTATATGTACGAATAATCGTTCATTTAACCGGACACGGGAATGGATTAATAGCCACTAGAATAATTAAAACAGGGGTGAAATTACATTCAAGGGTAATTGGTGTAATTGTTAACAAAGTAGTAAAACCTTGGTTTACACGCAGTCGATAACCTGGTGTATTCATTAAACAAAGTATTAAAACCTTGTTACAATTCGAATCCCCAATTAGTTGGAATATTTATCTTCGGGTATAATAATAATTTGACAAGGACACTTGCAATTTATATTTATGACTGATGGACTGTTATGGACAAAAACCAGACGGACATATTGAATAATCCAGGACAAAGGACAATTAACCCATGGGCATAAAACTAAAATCAACACGTCAAACATCATGATTACGGAAGTTTAAATAAGCATAATTCTTTTATTTCATATTTAATTTCCTTTATTTTATATTTAATTGCACTTCTAATTATCGAACTTTTATTTATTGTTATTTTATTTAATCGCACTTTTAATTATCGTACTTTTTAATTATCGCAAGTTTATTTTATCGTACTTTTATTATTCGCAATTT
This sequence comes from Rutidosis leptorrhynchoides, assembly GCF_046630445.1. NCBI lineage: Eukaryota > Viridiplantae > Streptophyta > Magnoliopsida > Asterales > Asteraceae > Rutidosis > Rutidosis leptorrhynchoides. The sequence goes on from NC_092340.1 coordinate 45,352,067, forward strand.
CATTATCGTTATTTACTTTACGCTTTAATTTAAGTCTTGTATTTATTTTATATTTTACATTAGGTTTTAACTACGACTAAAGTCTTAAAATCGACAAACCGGTCATTAAACGGTAAAAACCCCCCCTTTATAATAATAATATTACCTATATATATATTTGTATTTTTATAAAAGTAAACTAATATAGCGTTGAGCTTTGTTTAAAGATTTCCCTGTGGAACGAACCGGACTTACTAAAAACTACACTACTGTACGATTAGGTACACTGCCTATAAGTGTTGTAGCAAGGTTTAAGTATATCCATTCTATAAATAAATAAATATCTTGTGTAAAATTGTATCGTATTTAATAGTTTTTCCTAGTAAAATATAAGCTATTTTATATACACCTCGTTCGACATCAACGAGTGAGGATGTTGAGTTCACGGCCAAAGTTGAGGCCATCTTTAAACGTCAAAAAGTGGAGTTTCTCGAAGACATTAAGAAGATGTTTCTAGATACGATTGATGAGCAACTAGTCAATGTAGTAAAGGAACAAATTAAGGTTGTCCTTCAAGAGGATAATGTTGGAAGAAGGGACTTCTTTTATAAGAATTTCAAGGATTCACAACCTCCCACCTTTGATGGTGAACGGGACCCACTTAAGAGTGCCCGTTGGATCTCCGATATGGAGGGGGCCTTTCGTACATGTGAATGCCCTCTCGATAAAAAGACAAGGCATGGTTGTAGCATGCTAAGAGGTGATGCTAAATTGTGGTGGGACGCGAAGATCCAACTTTATGGCGAAGAGCAATGCATGGAATTCACTTGGGATGAATTCAAGACGGAGTTTTTCGACGAATACTGAACTTCGGCCGATCTTACTAGACTCAAGGACGAGTTGCGTTCCTTGAGGCAATGGTCAATGGATTTGAATACTCTCAAATCCGTTTTCTTGTCAAAAACCCAATTTTGCTCGGAGTATGTCGGGAATGATAAAATGTTGAAAGAAGATTTTTACCGAATCTTGAACGATAACCATCAAGAAAAGATTAGTGTAAGTGTGGTAAAAAGCTTTGATGAATTGTTCAACGTGGCAAAGGGTTTTGAGGCGCTCATTTTGAGAAAGAGTGGCTTCACTTTCGGCAAAAGAAAGTTTAAGGGTTCGAGTCATTTGAACTTTTCGAACAAGAAGAGTAAGAAGAGCTCCGAAAGCGTTGGTAGTGTGAAGAAGAGTACTTCCGGAGGTTTTTCTTATTCGTGCTATAATTGTGGGCAAAAGGGTCACATGGCTCGTGATTGTCCGAATCTATCATCCGCGAATAAACTCACTTGTTTTAATTGTGGTAAAGAGGGGCACCGAAGGACGGAATGTCCCGACTTGAAGAATGACCATGTTAAGAAGCTAGAAAAGGCGGCGGGGACGGCGAGGGGATGGAATTATTTGATGACCCATGATGAGGCCAAGCAATCCAACGAAGTCGTCTCGGGTACTTTCATGGTTAACTCTAATCCGGCAAGGATCCTATTTGATAGCGGTGCTAATTTATCGTTCGTGTCTCCGCGTTTTGTGTCTAAACTTGATAAACCACTAGCTAAGTTAAGTCATCCAGTAGAAGTTGAAATAGCGGATGGTAAGACGGTGCTAGGGGTTGATGTTTGTAATGATTGTGATATTGTGTTCGGTTCCGAAACGTTTAAAATTGATCTTATCCCGATGACTTTGGGTGAATTCGATATTGTTGTTGGCATGGATTGGCTCGATCGTTATAGAGCCGATATCGCATGCCATGAAAAGTTTATCCGTGTGAAGACCCCTAGTGGGGGGAGTTAATTGTTCATGGCTAAAGACGGAGAAGACTTGTGCCATTATGCACTATTGCACGGGCACGTCGTTTTCTTACTAGCGGTGGTATGGTTTTTCTTGCCCATGTTGTTGATACTCGTGATGAGCCACCATCCATTCGTGAAATTCCGGTGGTTATGAATTTGAAGATGTTTTTTCGGATGAGTTACCGGGTGTTCCGACGGAAAGACAAGTTGAATTTCGCATTGAGTTGGTTCCGGGAGCTACTCCCATTGCTAAAACTCCTTATCGTTTAGCGCCGACCAAAATGCAAGAATTGTTAAATCAAACCCAATAGTTGCTCGAGAAGGGTTTTATTCGACCGAGTGCTTCGCCTTGGGGCGCTCCGGTTTTATTCGTGAAGAAGAAGGATGGTAGTATGCGGATGTGCATCGATTATCGGGAGTTGAATAAAGTGACGATAAAGAATCGTTATCCATTGCCTCGGATTGACGATTTGTTTGACCAACTCCAAGGTGCAACGTATTTCTCTAAAATTGACCTACGGTCCGGCTATCATCAAATGCGGGTCCGTGAGGAAGATATTGAGAAAACGGCTATCCGAACGCGTTACGGGCATTTTGAATTTGTAGTTATGCCTTTTGGACTTACGAATGCACCGGCGGCATTCATGGACCTTATGAACCGAGTGTGCCAACCTATGTTGGATAAGTCGGTAATTGTGTTCATTGACGACATACTTGTCTATTCGAAAAGTATGAAGGAACATGAACATCATTTGCGGGGAGTGTTGAAGACGTTACGGAAGGAGAAGTTGTATGCTAAGTTCTCCAAATGTGAATTTTGGCTAAGGGAAGTTCAATTCCTTGGTCATATTGTGAACAAAGAAGGTATACAAGTAGATTCGGGGAAGATAGAGACGGTGAAGAGTTGGGGACAACCGACTACGCCTACGGAAATATGAAGTTTTCTCGGATTGGTCGTTTATTATTGTCAGTTTATCCAAGACTTTTCTAAGATCGCTTCTCCTTTGACGAAGTTGACGAGAAAGAATGCTAGATTTAATTGGGAAAACGAGCAAGAGATCGCTTTTCAATTGTTAAAAGAGAAGTTGTGTCAAGCTCCGGTGTTAGTGTTGCCGGACGGTGTAGAAGACATGACGGTTTATTGTGATGCTTCATTAAATGGGCTAGGGTGTGTTCTAATGCAAAGAGGTAAAGTCATCACTTACGACTCTCGACAATTAAAGGAACACGAAATGAGATACCCGACTCATGATCTTGAGTTGGCGGCGGTGGTACATACGTTGAAAATTTGGCGTCATTACTTGTATGGTGTCAAGTGTACGATCTATTCGGATCATAAGAGTTTGAAACATCTTTTCGATCAACGAGATTTGAATTATCGTCAACGTAGGCGGATGGACGTGGTAAAAGACTATGATTGTGAAATTTTATATCATCCGGGCAAGGCGAATGTGGTTGCGGATACGTTAAGTCGAAAGAGTCAACATTCGGCAATACGAGTAGGATCGTTACGCATGATTATTACTAACGATTTTCTTGTAAAGTTTGGTGAGATTCAAATTGAGGCTTTTGTTAACAACAAGCATGAGGAACGAATCGTGGGGCAAACGGAGTCTATTACTTTGGGCCCGCATGGTTTGTTGTCCTTCCAAGGAAGAGTGTGGGTGCCTAAGATGGGGGATAATCGACGAGTGCTACTTGATGAAGCACATAAGTCAAAGTATTCCATTCATCCGGGCGCAACGAAAATGTATCTTGATTTAAGAAAGGAGTATTGGTGGCCGGGCATGAAACGTGATGTTGTTAAGTATGTTGAACAATGCGTCACATGTTTGCAAGTTAAAGCCGAACACCAAAAGCCGTATGGTATGTTACAACCGTTAGAAATCCCAAATGGAAATGGGAGCACATTACCATGGGTTTCATTACAAAGTTACCAAAGACGGCGAGAACCCAATTTGATTCGATTTGGGTGATAGTTGATCGACTGACGAAAAGTGCTTTGTTTCTTCCCATTCAGGAAGCGATATCGTCGGAGACTTTGGCTAAGTTGTTTATCAAGGAAGTGATATCGAGGCATGGGGTTCCTATATCTATTGTTTCGGATCGAGATACTCGTTTCACGTCTCGGTTTTGGAATAAGTTTCATGAAGATATGGGTACTCAATTGAAAATGAGCACGGCGTATCATCCTCAAACGGACGGTCAAACCGAACGTACGAATCAAACATTGGAGGATATGTTAAGGGCGTGTGTTATTGATTTCGGTGGTAGTTGGGATGGGCACTTGCCATTGGTGGAATTCTCGTACAATAATAGTTACCACACTAGTATTGGAATGCCACCTTATGAAATGCTTTATGGGCGTAGGTGTCGAACTCCTATTTGTTGGGGTGAAGTGGGTCAACGAGAAATCGGGAGTACCGATTTGGTCTTGGAGACGAATAGTAAGATTGAGATGATTCGGGCTCGACTTAAAGCGGCGCAAGATAGACAAAAATCTTATGCCGATAAAGGAAGACGACCGATTGAGTTTCAAGAAGGTGACATGGTGATGCTTAAGGTTTCTCCATGGAAGGGTGTTATTCGGTTTCGAAAGCGAGGAAAGTTAGCTCCTCGGTTTATTGGTCCTTTCAAGGTTTTGGCACGTGTTGATGAGGTTGCTTATCGACTAGAGTTACCCGAAGAGCTTGCGGGGATTCATAATACGTTTCATGTTTCCCATCTCCGTAAGTGTCTTGCGGATGACTCGACTTGGGTGCCGTTAGACGAGATTGCGTTGAATAATAAGTTAGAGTATGTCGAAGAGCCGATTGCAATCCTTGATGAGAAGGTTAAAATATTGCGAAACAAAGAAGTTAGAACTTTCAAAGTGCAATGGCGACATCGAAAGGGTTCTGAGTTTACGTGGGAATCCGAAGAGTTTGTTTTGGTCTATCTTCCGGCTTGCCATGCTGCTTGGATCGCGAGGACGCGCTCCGATTCAAGTGGGGGAGAGTTGTAACATCCCGTTTTCCTCGAATGCGACTTAAGGTGCGTATTTAACCTTGCGTACGTTTAATATTGTATCTATGATTGTTGTGTATAGTTTAAGTGTGGAAATGTTGAGAAAATGATTAGATCAGACAACCTGTCGCGTTTGAATAGGTTGTATCGCGTTTGGAGCTGTCGCTGTACGCGACAAAATTGGATGAAACGCGATAGCTTAAAATCCTGGCTCCTGATCTACTTGTCGCGTTCCAAAAATAGTTTTCGCGTTTCGATTATCGCGTAACGTGATGAGCCGCCGCGGATCGCGACAGATGTCACTGTTTGACAATTTTAGCCATTTTAAATGGCATCTTTTGGGGGCACTTTAGTCTTTTCATTGTGACCGGTTTTGGGGAGTCTAAAACTGGTTCAATCTTATCCTATACTCATTTATCACATCTTCGTCTACCTAAATTCAATTTTAGATAGAGAGTTGAGTTTCCAGTGAGAGAGAGCTCACTTTGGTGAAGAAGAAGGTCGAATCTCACCCGAACCCAAGCTTTAAAGTTGTCCCCTACGTCACTAGCTACGTTGTGGTTGTATTGGTAAGTCTTAACTCTATGTTTTGAGTTTTAAATGGTTTATGGCTAGGGTTTTGTTTACTTGAGGCTTGTATGACCCATTTGGGGGTTAAATGGGTGAATTTGGGTTATATTGATGAAAGGAAACCCTAATAGATTTAATCTAGGGTTTGGTCTTTTGAATTGAGGTTGTAAGTGTTAAATGGTGTTGTTAATCACTAATACACTTGTTAAATGATGAAAGATTGTTAATGGGTCCAAGTTTGACCTATTTTGTAAGTCTAAGTGTTAAAATGGGTCAAATGAGTAATGATTGACCTAATTGGGTGAAATGGGTATGAAATACCCTAAGTTGGTGTTAGTAGGCTCTAATCACTAGATTTTAGTGATTAATAATGAGTCTCGGCCTTTGATGGGCAGTTTTGGTGTAAATGGGTCATTTAATGCATTTTGGTGTTTGATCATCACCGACGTGTTAAGGTGAGTGGAATAATTATGCGTGTACGTATATGATTTATTTATTTGTGTAGCATGAGTTGTGAAGTGTCGATGTGTTAAGACACCACATCTCATGTGACGAGTGAAGTATCGACGTGTTAAGACACCATTCGGGGGGTGAAGTATCGACGTGTTAAGATGCCACCTTAGGTAATATGAAGAGTGAAGTGTCGACGTGTTAAGACACCACTCGGAGTGAAGTATCGACGTGTTAAGATGCCACTCCAAGTAATTTGACGAGTGAAGTGTCGATGTGTTATGACACCACTCGGGGTGAAGTGTCGACGTGTTAAGACACCACCCGGGGTGAAGCATCGACGTGTTAAGATGCCACCCGTGGGGTTAGTGTACGACGTGTTAAATACTCTAACGGTTGTTATGAACACCGATGGGAAATTTGAGTACCATTCCTTGTAATTATTGGTTAACCAAGGTTGTGTGTTGTGACGTAGCATATTATATTGATTTGAGTTATATGCTAATGCTATGCTAGCTTGTGTGGTCGGAGGTTTAGTATTATACTTGTGATGGTATGATTATTTATATTGCTAGCATGTATGCGGTAAATGTGGAAGTGATTGCAAGTAAGTAGGTTGTATATGTAACAGTATAACTATTGCACTCACTAAGCATTAGCTTACCCCTCTCGTTGTTTATCTTTTTAGATGCAGGTGCGGAGAAAGGGAAAGAGGTTATTGGGCACTAGTTCCCTATGTTGGATTAGTGTTGAAGCTTTTGGAAGTCGGCCAATTGTTTTGGGTAGTTTAACCCCAAGCCATGCTCGTGTGTCGTTTGGTCTAAAACTATCATATTAAGGTCGAACTTGAATTACATTTGGTTAATGGCCTTCGTGCCAAGTATGTAAACTTTGGATGTTTAAACGTTTGAAAGAAATGGTTCTTTTCATGTAACTATTTATATGGTGCATTGATGGTTATATTATTATATATAAAAAAAATTATCCGGTTGATTACAGGTTGGGTTGTTTCACTTAGTCGGGGCATCTTCCTCTGGTTTACAAAAGTTTTTAAAGACTGAGAACGAAATAGGAAGTTTGACTAGGGTTCCTAGACTTGAATCTTTAGATGACTATGCTGAATGGAAACCTAGATTCCTCAATACACTTAATGGTATCGATACAAGGACGTTCAACTGTTTGAAAGAGGAATACAGATTTCTTGAGAAATCACCCGGAGAACGTAAAACTCCACCAGAGCTTACTGTTGTAGAAGGAGAGACTTATAGACCCTCCTACGGAGTCTGGAATGCTATTGAGACTGGAGTTGACGGAAGTGCTGAGTATAGAAAGAAAAAGGGCAAGCTTTTGAAAAAATAGTGGAAGTAGTTTGCTGGCCAACCAGATGAAAGTTTAGAAGTTGAGGTTGCTAGGTATCGTCATTTGTTGACAGAATTGAAGATATTTGACATCACTTTCACCAACAAGAAGATAGTGCAGTATTTTCGTGAGGGATTACCGGTGAAGTGGGTCCAATAGTTCAACAGATTGAGACTACTTGTGTTATAGCGGAAAATCCTTTCAGTAGTTTTGTGACCAAGTTACAGGCCAAGGAGTTAGAATTGCAAGAATGGTTGAAGAGACTCGAGTTAGCTCAAAATCCATCACTCTACAAATAACATGCTATATGATCTGCCAAGACACATGCTCCTCCTCAAACTGCGTTTATAACTAACGATCAGACTTAAACCTCTAGTTATGCCACTCTGAGTGTACTTCCTCATTCCTCTTCCAGTAAAGACGATAAATCTGAGTTTCTCAAAACTGATAATATTTGTTTGAGGACGATCAAGGGGGTTGAGGAGAACATGGCATTAGTTTCGATGGTTGCGAACTCATACAATGATTTGTTGAATGGTCATATTGGTAATAGTCATTTGGAAGCTGAAGATTATGAGCAGATTGGCGAGAATGAAAATGGAGAAAATGGATATTCTTTGGGCCATGGGTATTGTTATTCGAAGAGCTAAGAATATCTGTAGAAGACGGGTAAGAAAACTGTGAGTGTTAACAACAATACCAAGTTTGGATTCGATATGAACAAGGTGAGATGTCACAATTGTAATGAATTGGGTCATTACAAAAGAAATTGCAGTAAGCTAAAAGAACCAAGTTTTCACAACGCGTTTCATAATCAGAGTAGAGAACCCAAAACAAGGTGAATATTCCAATTGTTGATGAGTCTACCAAAGCCTTAGCTCCAACTTATGAAGATGAGGTTTATGACTGGTCAATCGATGTGACAGATTCTTATACCATATTGCATGGTTAACCAAAGTATTGGTTTTGAGTGTGGATAGTCATTATGGTTTACAAAAAGGGCAAGGATAGTCCAACTCACTAACTCCGTTAATTTTTCTATTAAAATTTAGTTATGTGCCAGACGTGTAAGAGTATTTTTGTCATTTTATATATATTCTTCACTGAAAACTTCTTCTACCCTAACACCTTATTCCCTTTATTTTTCATTTTCAATAAACTAAATCAAAATCAAGTTTTAAATACTTGAGTAGATCATACCCAAACATCAAAAAATCTAAATAAATAAAAATTGATAACAAGTGTCACCGGAGTACCAGATTGAAACTGAAAACCAGTTGGACGAAAAATGTCATTTTACCTGCATTCTCGAGTTATATTCCATTGGTTTTCTTGTTCCAATTACAAAGGGTTGTTGAAAAATGGGGCAAATAAAAGTCAGTACTTATGAACATACCCATCAAACATAATCCCAGTGAACATAAACTAAATCGCGCTACCGGTGGAGATGATCGAAAAACAAAATTCTAATCATGTTCGACGTATCTGATGGAGTTTAATTGGTGTTCTTTAGAACCCTAATTTTTACTCATGAAATCTGCAAAATCCAGCGTCCGCAGAAGTAGTTTTCGATTTGACCAGAGGCCGGAAAAGCACAATCACGTTTAGATCTGGGTTGAAGGGAAATGATTTGGTGATTTGGTGATTTATAAATAACCATTAATAAATGTGGTGGAGAAGAAGCAGACAACCAATAGTTTTTTGATTTCAAGTTTATGATTTTTGAGTTTATGTTTACTGAACTTGAGTTCATGTTTAGGTTAGTTAGGTTACTTGATTTGAGATTGACATGGATTTTTGCTGGAAAGGGCTGAAAATTAATAATGATGGTAATTGATTTATTTAGTGAAGCAGATACGTTTGTGTATGGTTCTGAGCAGATGCGTTTTTGTATGTTTATGGAAGCAGATGCGTTTGATTTATTTATGTTTAGATTTTGTTAAAAGGGAAGATGAAGATGAAGATGATAATTTATTTAAGGTTCGGATGAAAGTGAAGGTGATTGTAAAATGATAGATTTACACTCAAGTGCTTGTCACCTGACTAATTTTAACGGAAAAAATTAACAGAGTTAGTGAGTTGTACTATCCTTGCTCTTCTTGCAAACCACGATAACTATCCACACTCAAAACAAATATTTTGGTTAAGCATACAATTGGGTACAAACAACAAAAAACTATCCGCGCAATTTTCTTTTTTTATTTATATAACTAGCGTTTTTAACCACAGGTAATTGCTACCTATTTAAGCTACAAAACGAAACCATATTCTCCATCAACACAAGGGTATTTTTGAATGTTAACTAAAATAATAATGAATCAATGAGAGCGAAGATATCACTTTCCATAATTAGATTAAAACTAGTTTTCGAACCCTTGCTTGGCGTTGGGGGGTTTGGTTTTCAATGTATTTTATTGCGTTTAGTTTGTAAAATTATTTCATGGCTAACGATTATGTCGTTGAAACGCAACTCGAGTCGAACTAAAAGGTATAACCCGTGAAAGATTTAAATGTTATTTTAAATTAACAATATATGTGCATCTCCTCATTTCGCTATTGAATTGTCGACTTTTATAAATTTAACGCAAAATCAACGTGTATGAAAAGTACACCAAATATTTAGCGTTTTTTAAAAATCGTCCGTTTTACGTATAGTTAGTGACATTGTGTTCCTAAAGTTATTTTGAGTTTAACGATGGTGTCGAAAAAATTTAACTCGTTGCGAGCGAGAGGCTATAACCCGCTGAATATTTGGGTGGAGTTTATTTAAGATTTTTTATGAAAATGGTTATTTGACACTTTAACCCTTTGTTTGGGGGGTCGATTTGATTTTTTGAAAAAAGTGGGGGGCTTTGTAAGTGAAATGAAAATTAGGAAGGAAAAAAAAGGTGAAGACAAAAATGTTCTTAATTACTATTCATCATTTTTATCTAATAAATAGTCTTATCATCATATAAAATGTGGTGAAATAAATCATTTACAAACTATATCTATCCTAGCAACGATCAAGATAAGGCCTGAAAGAAATCCTCAAGTAACATTAGTCTAGCTCTTTTAAAAAAAAGTGTATCCCAACAAACATTTTAATTGTTGTAATTTGGATCATACATAGTAACCTGTCGAAAACATTTGCCAATCTGTACGAAAATATTTACCAATCTGTTATACGTACAGTTTAGTAGTTTACAAATTAAATCCACCACAATGTTGCTTGAACTCTATCTATTCATTCATAAGAATTGTGTTTTACACTTTAAACTCACCTACATTTAGACCCTTTTGCATTATAAGTTGATAGATAATGCAAATGGGTACTGCTCTTGCACCCAAACTTTTTTTTTTTTTTTTTTTTTGGTGTGACAAAAATAACGTTAACTTTAATTTACCAAAAAACCTTCATCAATATGAAACCATATATCAAGAAAAAATTACAAGGCATAAACCGACGGGCCACAACTCCTAAAAACAAGAGCAAAAACTAGGAACAAACAACGTTCAAAACCTAATACTAAACCATAACAAAGAACTAACAACCACATCAAATGAAACAAAATAAACCAAAGTCGCATGAAAAAAATAAAAAAACAAAAGTAAGAAAGCAAACACATAAGAAATAAAACACGATCAAAACAACAACTGATTTTTTTTTCTTACACCGATCAAAGTATAACCTCTTACAATGATTCACCAAATACTTTATTTCTGACTCGGACCCGCAAGGTTGCGGGTATTAAACTAGTTTAAAATTGATATTCAAGTCAACACAATTTGTTGGTGGCAAATCAAAACCGTCTGCTGATAAGAGAGAACAGAGTTTTTAACACAACCCAATCATGCATCTTAAAATATATTTCCATAACTGATGTATTTATTATCTTAATTTTTGTTTTACTACCCACAATAAAGAATCCTCCGTCGTTATTAATCTCTGCATTTTCAATATTTCAATCTATCTCTAAACATGCATGCTCTTAAGTATCGATCTCGATATCCACTACATATAAATGGGAGGTTCATGTAGGAAAATATGTGTTAGTGGGTTAAGAATCAGCAACCGGATTGATACTAGAATCGTGTAAACACTTTCGTAATAGTGTATTTTGACCCACTTGATCACGGGTTACACGAGATCACTATTAGGATAAGACTAGTATGAACAATCTTTCTTGACCAAAAGAATATTTGTTCCTTGCAATTGTAGATTGTAAAATCTAAAAGTTGAATGTTGAAAGTGTCCTTAGAATAATCAAATTCTGTACTAAAATCTCTAACCCTTCATATAGAAATAAGAGAAAGTGCAGAAGATAATTTGTCATGGTATATACTGCTTTACTTATTTACAAGTGTATATATTTTTATCAATTATGTGTATATTGTTCTTTTACTATGCTTAAGATAGGATACAGATTAAATCCGTTCAGTCTCTTTTTATGCTATATACATTTGTAGATGCTGTGGACACAAAATCAGTTGAATTTGTTTCATTGGAGGTTGAAGTCCTTGGTGAAATTGAGTTTATAGACTTGCTGACAAGGCTGCAGTGCAGGTAATTTAGGCAATAAAGCTTTCCGTATCTTTGGCAAGTAATTTGGTTGAAGTTCCTCTTTTCATACTTACATTTGTAGTCAGTGTCTAAAATGATGTTATGGTCTTTTGTTTACTATGAAACATTATTACTTTCTTGTGTAGATTGTGGTATTTTAAACACTTCACTTTAGCATGATTTTAGGATATCTTCATACCGTGACTATTTTGAGATTTGTAGGGGATGATGTTTGATATCGAGAAGGGATCACCACTATCTATTGATCTTGAAAAATCGAATTCAAGGTCTCAACGCTCAAGATCAGGTATATTGTCACTTATGTTCTCTCCTTTAATGTTAAAGGCATATATAATCTACTTTTTGAAGAACATTTATATTTAGACATGGTTATCTGCACAAACTAGATGGTGAAAGAAACGAATCTAATAAAAGGGCAAAAGGTTGTCCTGCATTTTCAAGTGGCATTCCTGATCATGGTGAGATACTACTATTACTTGCTCACAAACATGTGATTTAATCACAAAGCATGTGTATATGTTGGCTTTCTGATATATGTGAGGGACAAAACAGAGTTAGTGAGAGTCGAAAACTTTATTATGTAAGCTCACATTGCACATCTTATGCACACTTGGGCACCAGCAGGTGTCGATAGCAAACACATTTCTGGATTTAGTAATAATATTTACAGCATCTATCGTTATCCACCTTAACAAATTTCATCTCCACATGACTTCATAACTTTGAGGTTTTAAAAGAGGTTTTCTAAAACTCTAACTTTGAATATGTAATTACTTGATTGTTTGTCTGTAAAAGGTTAAAGGACTGGATAACCAAATGTTTCATCTTGTAAAACTATCACCTCTTATAATATGATACATTTGTCTATTTACCTATTTACCTTTTTCTGTCATGGAAGTTTTGAGGTAATCCAAGTCAGTTGGGTTTAGGTTGACTTGAAACACTCATTGTTTCCTTGGTTAGTTGGTTTCTATTATTTTTAGTTATTAGATATCTTGGTTCAACATCGTAATATGATATAAAATGTGCAAACGGTTAAGATCTCTTTTACATGCTTCTACCATTTAAAATTGATCTACAAATAGGTGAAAATCAATCCATTCGATAATCGGTCAAGTATGAATGAAATTCCTAATCACGTGGCCTGCCCATATTGCCACATCTATTTTTAACACATTTGTGATTTTCTTTTTATAATGTAATTCCCCGTAGTGGTTTTATTTGCAGTGCAAGCTGGACATTTAATAGGCCTGAATGATCCTTGGTGTTGGCAATTGTTGCAGCTAAACGCCCTCTTCTTAATGATGAATTTGATGACACCAATGTTTGAACAACCTCGTCTAGATGAATTTGATGACAAAAGTGCCAATCGCCCGTCCTAATCCATCTGGACGAATACATTATGTGATGACCCGGAAAATTCCGATCAAATTTAAACTTTAATCTTTATATATTCCCGACACGATAAGCAAAAATCTGTAATGTTGAGTCTCGAAAGTTTTGAAACTATATTCATGTAAACAAATATCCTTTGACCATGCCTAACGATTCACGAACAATTATGTGTAAATAATTAGATATACGTATACATATGTATGATTATTAAATTGAGTTATATTAATGAAACATTGAACGGATTAGTTAATATGAATATAAGCTATGAGATCTATTTTATGAATTTGGAAATACTACCAAGGTATTGAATGAATAATACTTTACATGAACGTATTTGTTTGATGTAAGTTAATTGACGAGATTAAAAGATAATAACAAATAATTGAATCATCAAATACATTGAATTGGGATTACGAGTCTCTGTTATGAGGTCCACTTTGAATTAGAGAACTCTTACTTTTAACGGTATTCGGAAATAATGGTGAAGTGATCTTCAAATAAGAACAAGGTGTCACTTATCGAGAGTTAGACAAAAGTTAGTGGAGAATTGAATTTCATAATACATTGATTGATCTATTTTCATACGTGTGAAAACCTTTTTCGATATAATAGAACTGGTTATTAAAATATATTTATTTAAATAACGTAAGTTGGTATTTCGATTATTAGTCATATATATAGAAAACCTGCGACTTGTATTTAGAATATATGTTTTCTAGATTCATTAAGCACACGATAGTAACACTCTCTTAGTGATGCGGTTGATATTTAAAAACGTTAGTGCATAAAGAAATTGGATCTATTTAAAGCCTTAAAGAATAAACAAAACGTGTTATAATATTTTCTAAACGATTATAAAACAAACTTTGAAATATAATTGGTTTTGAAAAGTTAACTAGTATGTTATTAGATAAATTTTAAATATATATCTATATTTTAAATTAGTCATAAAACGTTTTGATTCTAAACTAATATTAATAAATAGGCTTTGATATATAACAAGATTATGAATTATAAAAGGAAATGACTAAAACACTCAAAAGATTAAGTTACACTTTGAGTGGGTTAGTTTTAATTAATTTAAGTCTAATTATTAATAAAGGTACATGTCACAAAATGTTTAATTTAAAATAAAATATTTTGATAAACAACGAGACTTTGATTTAAATAAGTAAATGACCACAACGCTACATTTTATAAGTGATATTTTCATAAAGATAAATTATTGATAAGTAAGTCTAATTTTTGTAAAAGGTACACGTCGCGTAACATAAAAGGCTAGTTTTCTAAACGTACGAAAGTGCGCTCGAAAAACCAAAAGTGGTATATGAGTCATGAGACCACGCCCGTGTCATTTTTGTAAAAATTATAATTTTACCATGAGCGTAAATATAATATAATATTTAATTAATTCTAAAGATTAAATATAATATATATTAAATAATATATAAATTAAGTATCATATGTAATATAAAAGGGATAGGAGTGTCGACATAAGGAATGAAGTGCGAATGAGCTGTACCTGGAATGGTGGGGTCCAGTTTTAGGCTATAAAGATCGAACTCAGTCTGGTTACATTTCATTACATCTATCTCTCGATCTCAATATCTATATTACATAATAATAATAATAATAATATTATTATTATTATTATTATTATTATTATTATTATTATTATTATTATTATTATTATTATTATTATTATTATTAAGATTAATATTATTATTAATCTTATAGTGAGGAGTATTATTATTAGTATTATACATAAAATACTACGACGGAGTGTTTCTCGAGTGATCTAAAATTAATTTTCAAAACGAGTTTTATGAGCGGGATAGAGCTAAGGAAATTATGGGTTATAGCTATGTAGGTTATGGGTACGGATCAGGGGTATGCTCGTAAGTCAAACCTAGTGTTTATCATCTCCGTTGCGTCTACGTATTTTTCCTGCAATATTGAACCTCAATATTGATACGTGAGTACTCGTAAATTAATTTTTACATATTAATAGTGTATCCCTGACTAGTGCTCGAGAAAATAGGATTATGCATGCTTGTACTTTTGATATTGCCCATAGATAGGTTATGTTGAATCCTAAATTAGTTACACCTACGGTTGAAATAAGGTATAAGATATGCATGTCCTTGGAAAGCTAGCGAAAAACTATAAACTTTTCATTTAGATATCGAATGGATTCGATGAACGGATTAGAAGTTATTGTCAATTGAATTTTTGTATTATTATTAAAAATGATTATTATTAGCGTCACTATTATCGTCGTTCTAGTTTTTATTTAGTTATTATTATTATTATTATTATTATTATTATTATTATGATTATTATTATTATTATTATTATTATTATTATTATTATTATTATTTATTCTCATTATTATTATTATTATTATTATTATTATTATTATTATTATTATCATTATCAATAAAAAGTATTATCAGTAAAACTTGTTATTTTTTTATTATTATTATTATCATTATTATCATTCAAATTATAATTAGGATAATTATTATTATTATCATTTAAAATAGTTATTAGTATATTCATTATCATAACATTTATTATTATTAGTATTATTATAATATTAGTAACACTTAATTATTATTATTATTACTATTATTATCATTAAAATGAACGCGATATAAAAGACGATTTAAAAACTATTAACAAATTGATTAGGAAATAATGAATATGGGTATCATGATGAAATTAAAATATGGTAAGATATTAATTTAGATAAAATTATCGTTCTTGTTATTCTTATCATTATTATTATTATTAAAAAGTATCGTAAGTATTAAAGAAATCATAATTAGAATTATCATTTTATCATAATATCATTTAGGTAAATATAAACATTGATTTTATTTAATAAAATAATAATGATTATTATTACAAAATAATACGACTTTTACTTATTATTATTATCAATGTTATTTTATCAAATAAATATGTAATACAAAGATATTTTACTACGTATAATATAATCACGTTATAAATACTTATCATATTGTCTCTATAAACTTTATAAATTTTATTACCTATTATATATAAGAGTATAATTTATTATATAGATTTTAATATAAAATTTTATTTATTAATAAATGAATTATGTTATTTACTCTAATAAATCTTTTAAAAATATTTAAAATATAAAATGACGATATTTAATCTATATAATAATCATTCTGGAAATCACTTTGAGTCAAATTAACTTTTGTTGACTGTTGCATATTAGTCTCGAGCATTAGGATTGTGGTACACTATGACTTGACTTAATTTGTTAGACAAATATTGACCGACACATAAATATATATAATATAGGTTCGTGAATCCGAGGCCAACCTTGCACTTGTTCAATGACGTTATATGTATTTTTACTACGAAATACAGTATGGTGAGTTTCATTTACTCCCTTTTTACTCATTACATTTTTGGGCTGAGAATACATGCAAACGTTTTATTAACTGTTTTACAATATTTATATGCGTGAGTTTCATTTGCTCCCTTTTTAAATGCTTTTGTAATATATATTTTTGGGACTGAGAATACATGCGCTGCTTTATAAATGTTTTACGAAATAGACATAAGTACGTGAAACTACATTATATGGTTGAATTATCGAAATCGAATATGCCCCTTTTTTGTTAAAGTCTGGTAATCTAAGAATTAGGGAACAGACACCCTAATTGACGCGAATCCTAAAGATAGATCTATTGGGCCTAACAAACCCCATCCAAAGTACCGGATGCTTTAGTACTTCGAAATTTATATCATGTCCGAAGGAGGATTCCGGAATGATAGGGGATATTCTTATATGTATCTAGTTAATGTCGGTTACCAGGTGTTCACCATATGAATGATTATTTTTGTCTCTATGCATGGGACGTATATTTATGAGAACTGGAAATGAAATTCTTGTGGTCTATTAAAAATGATGGTAATAAATGATTATGATAAACTAATGAACTCACCAACCTTTTGGTTGACACTTTAAAGCATGTTTATTCTCAGGTGTTAAAGAAATCTTCCGCTGTGCATTTGCTCATTTTAAAGATATTTCTTGGAGTCTTTCATAGCATATTTCGAAGAACGTTGCATTCGAGTCATTGAGTTCATCAAAGATTATTATTAAATCAATTTATAGTTGGATAGTGGATATTATGAAATTGTATGCATGCCTGTCAATTTTCGATGTAAAGAATGATTATCTTTTAAAAACGAATGCAATGTTTGTAAAATGTATCATATAGAGGTCAAATACCTCGCAATGTAATCAACTTTTGTGAATCGTTTATAATGTATATGAACGGGTCCTTTCAGTTGGTATCAGAGCGGTGGTCTTAGCGAACCAGGTCTGCATTAGTGTGTCTAACTGATAAGTCAATAGGATGCATTAGTGAGTCTGGACTTCGACCGTGTCTGCATGTCAAAAGTTTTGCTTATCATTTTATGTCGAAAATTAACTACTTATCATCCTCAGAAAATTACCTGCTTATCATTTTTAGTCTAAGACACGTCTTGCTGCATTGATTGCATGAATAGTGTATAGACAAAAATTCATATCTTAGCAAATCTGCTAAATCATATCTTATCGTATCTGTTACTTTAAACTTTGCCTGACATATCCCGCAAAGTCCTCCGTAATCTATGAAATCTTTTGATCTATATATATATATATATATATATATATATATATATATATATATATATATATATATATATATATATATATATATATATATATATATATATATTCTATGTAATTAGAATATCATCCGTTTGCCAAAATCATTTCATATCGAAAAAAAAAATCCTTTGTCCAATCGTACGAAATGGAATTCGTCATCAGTTCAAGTCACTCAGATTCCGAAATGGAATCCCATTCAAGCTTCGAAAGCAGTGTGACTAGAATAGATCAACCAATCAGTCATTACCTATTCTGGATGAATTGTGGATGGGTTCGTAGCCTCCTCAATCATTGGAGACAAGAAGAAGGTGATCCCTTCCATCCACCACATTGCCCTCTTGACGAAGAACCTGAAGCACTTACCGGCGAACCTGTTCGAAACACCATTTTCTCTCTCATTTCTAGAGTATCTCGTCACGATTATATACTATCCCATATTATGAATCTTATTCATCCGCTCGCTCCAACCGCCAATCATCCCGGTGTACTAGCAGAAGTTAACAAACTTCGCGCTCGCATTACAGCTTTGGAGATTATGGTGCAAGGATTACAAACACCATCAGCAGCACCAGCAGCATAACCAATACCGCCAGTAACATCAACATCGCAAGCCTCAATACCCTAAACACCAGCAGCACCACCGGCATCAACGGTACCACCATCATCAACACCAACAGTATCATTACCACCACCAACAATCACATCCGCATCACACGCCTCAATATCACAATTTGTACATCGGATATCAACATCACACGCACCATAGATACCAAGGAATACCAACAACAACAAACGATGAAGTATTGATTCATAACTTCATCGGAGAAACATTCTACGGTGATTATGTAAGTCTTAACCATAAATCAGATGAGTGGAATGGATAGAGATGATAGGGAGAAGAATCGAAACCCTGACAAGAATGGTGCGCAATTTACAAGCTAGACTTATTATACAAGCATCACCAGCAGTTACAGGCAGTATCACCGGCGCCAACAATATCGTCAGTATCACCAGCACCGTCAGTATTGTCAGTATCATCAGCACTAGCAGCACCTATAGCATCACAAGCTCCGCCAGTTCAAGAATCGCCGTGGACGTCATCATTGATCAACAACGAGTATTTGGTATCAACGAGTTATGAAGTATTAACTCATTCTTCTGAAGAAATTATATATTTTATATATATATGAATTCTGAAACCGATATAAATCTTTCGTACTAAGCTATTGAGAATGAATTGAAAAAGGGTAGATACTACTCGGTTAAATTCATATTACTAATATGATATGATGTACATCCTTCGTTAACAACCTAACCATCGTTAACTACAATCTCGGTGTCAGTTAAATGAATTCGGTTTCATAATAAATCAGGTGTATCACTCAATAACATGTTTGATTTTACACTTTCATCTTTAACGAACTCGAAACTTACTGAAAAACAACATTCGTATCTTGCGAAGTTAGCAAGAGTTCCATGAGCATCATCATAATTTACTAAGGAAATATCTATAAGAATAAATAATGAAGTATTGATCACAGTAGTGAAATACTTTGTGAAGATTAAGTAATCTCTAATGTTTAAGAGATTATTTATTTCTAATTCAAGCCGAAAAATTAAATGAGCTTAATATGATATTAACTCATTAAATCTGTATTACATATGAAGAAAATATATATACATATATTTTCATAAAGACGGTAATGAAAAATTCTTGTTCAAAATATTATTTGTGAAATTTTTTTTTAACGGGTAGGTAATACCCGAGAGATATTTAAATTCACAATTAATGTGTTACATTCTTTAAGTCTGATTCAACAATCATCAACCATACTCCCTACTTTTACGACAATATACATTCTTTTATAAGAAATCAAAACAACCATACTCATTCAAATTCAATTACATATTCTGATTTTGAAATCTCAGAATTTAACTCGAGATATGACCGAAATCTTCACTCTTATATTCCTACACCTATCAAGGCTATACTTTGAATTCAAAACTGTGATAGAACATCACTTTTATTCGTAACACTCAAAAGAATATGAAAAATCATTCGGGATTCAGGACGATTTCATCCTTTGGATATTGACAATGATAAGCTGCACTTAAAACACTTCGAAATTTCAGAAGACACTGCAGATAATGATCAATCGAGATGATGATCCAACCACACATTACCCGAAGTTTTGTACCTGAAAAACTCTCGAAACCAAAGTCATAGTTTAACCTGTACCGCATCGAATTCTTTATCATTTATTAGCAAAAATAACCTTACAATTCTTTTTCAAAGTAGCCAATTTTGTCACAGCTCCGGCAAGTCAACTTCGACTTTTCAGTAAAACTAATTTTATTATAACCTCGATAGATACGTTGCCCTTTCACCATCCTTACTAGGGAACCTTTCATATCTCATCACATTAGCAGTAAAATTATAAACAACTTCATTAACCTTCGAATTAAGTCTCTCCGAAAAGTCACTATACTTATTCATTAAAACCCGTCATGTACTCACCTACATCTTGAAATCGTTAGATTGTCATACCAATTACTGAAAAATCAGCAATCAGTATCTTGAAATCTCGCAGCGTTTCTACTTCAATAATCATGTATATAACGTTTACCTCCCAAACTTACACAATTCGAATGTGAAGTTTTTGAAAAATACCTCGAACTGTGAACTAGTTCTCGAAATACTGATGAAGCAACAAAAACTTTAAACGACTTTAATGGTCAAAAGCCGAGGATAAAGAATAGTGTGTTGGCAAAACTCAGAACAAGAGAAGGTTTGGAACTAGAAAACGGATTGAGCAAAGTATGAAGGAGGCTGTGGACAAATCACAAGGACTGAACCTGCCTTCAAAGGATCCAAACGATTCAGTGTCTGCTAAAATCGTTAGCGAACACCTTACTTCTTATTCTAAACCTTCACAGATAAATATTCTTCATCATCATCATATCTTGAACATTCTAAGATATCATCGTATCTCTCATTATACATATTCTCCATATTTCTGGAGATATTTTCACAACTATTCTTATCTGAGATCATTTATCTCTACGTAATATCTGCAACATAAAAGAAACTGTGTTAGTATCTAAATTCTGAAAAATTCAAATATGAATGTTTTGAAGTAGTGTTGGGAACTGAAGCATGAGTTAGTATAATATAATGACACTTGATCAACGTCATTATATTACGGTAATTCATGTTGAGTTTCTAATGGAACGTGATGATTCACAGAACATACCGTCATCATGTACCATTTACACGACTCTTACATTCGATCTAATCCCTAAACATATTGAGAAAATATTTTCTTGATGATTCGGTCTTTTCCAGGATATTCTGGTAATTTGACAAATCAACATCTTGCCATTTTGATTTCCTTCCTAGAACATTAACAGTGTTCATTTCGAAATTCATATCTGTGAATTCTGGACCATTACAAGCGATGCTTAATCACAAGAAGAAGAAACGAAAGGACAAAAACTCCGAAATAGAAATTGGGGTATAAATCGCAGTAAATAGGAGAGGACATTAACTGTGGATGATAATGATTAGGGGAGATAGAAGCAGAGACATCGAAATATAAGGGAAGATATAAAACCCAACAACCACTCAGAACCTATAAACTATATATGTCGATGCATATAGCAACATAAAGACACGGGAAAATTAATAACACTATAACCCCAAGATAATAGTAGAAGTAAATAAAATCCTCCGATGGTAGGTGAAAGAGAAGAATGACAGATGTGAAAATTAAGAGTATATCAAGGATCAGAATGCGATGGAGCATATTAACGGATGTTTTAAAGTATGAATCAAGGGAGAAAGAATAGAAGGTGTGAGTTGTAAGGAAACAACGGGGATGGATTTATATAAAAATATCCGACAGAGCAATCGGAACAGATTATTGCATTTATTCAAAAAAAAAAAGATCCTGATTTCCTTAATCGCCGAAGAACCAAATCTTATTACAAAGATTTTCTTTAAATCCCTTAAATTCCGGAAATCAATCATAACTACGATTCTACATTTACTCATTTCGCTCTTTTACAATAGCTTCACTCATACGCTTCGAGAAATCGAATTATTTTATCCGTATTTCTCAATCATGATAAAACTCTATGGATCAGCTTATATTCGTCATAATAACATTCTTACTGTTAACCATGACGACCTCTATCAAATTTTGGGACGAAATTTCTTTTAACGGGTAGGTACTGTGATGACCCGAAAAATTTCGATCAAATTTAAACTTTAATCTTTATATATTCCCGACACGATAAGCAAAAATCTGTAATGTTGAGTCTCGAAAGTTTTGAAAATATATTCATGTAAACAAATAACCTTTGACCATGCCTAACGATTCACGAACAATTATGTGTAAATAATTAGATATACGTATACATATGTATGATTATTAAATTAAGTTATATTAATGAAACATTGAACGGATTAGTTAATATGAATATAAGCTATGAGATCTATTTTATGAATTTGGAAATACTACCAAGGTATTGAATGAATAATACTTTACATGAACGTATTTCTTTGATGTAAGTTAATCAACGAGATTAAAAGATAATAACAAATGATTGAATCATCAAATACATTGAATTGGGATTACGAGTCTCTGTTATGAGGTTCACTTTGAATTAGAGAACTCTTACTTTTAACGGTATTCGGAAATAATGGTGAAGTGATCTTCAAATAAGAACAAGGTGTCACTTATCGAGAGTTAGACAAAAGTTAGTGGAGAATTGAATTTCATAATACATTGATTGATCTATTTTCATACGTGTGAAAATGTTTTTCGATATAATAGAACTGGTTATTAAAATATATTTATTTAAATAACGTAAGTTGGTATTTCGATTATTAGTCATATATATAGAAAACCTGCGACTTGTATTTAGAATATATGTTTTCTAGATTCGTTAAGCACACGATAGTAACACTCTCTTAGTGATGCGGTTGATATTTAAAAACGTTAGTGCATAAAGAAATTGGATCTATTTAAAGCCTTAAAGAATAAACAAAACGTGTTATAATATTTTCTAAACGATTATAAAACAAACTTTGAAATATAATTGGTTTTGAAAAGTTAACTAGTATGTTATTAGATAAATTTTAAATATATATCTATATTTTAAATTAGTCATAAAACGTTTTGATTCTAAACTAATATTAATAAATAGGCTTTGATATATAACAAGATTATGAATTATAAAAGGAAATGACCAAAACACTCAAAAGATTAAGTTACACTTTGAGTGGGTTAGTTTTAATTAATTTAAGTCTAGTTATTAAAAAAGGTACATGTCACAAAATGTTTAATTTAAAATAAAATATTTTGATAAACAACGAGACTTTGATTTAAATAAGTAAATGACCACAACGCTAAATTTTATAAGTGATATTTTTATAAAGATAAATTATTGATAAGTAAGTCTAATTTTTGTAAAAGGTACACGTCGCGTAACGTAAAAGGCTAGTTTTCTAAACGTACGAAAGTGCGCTCGAAAAACCAAAAGTGGTATATGAGTCATGAGACCACGCCCGTGTCATTTTTGTAAAAATTATAATTTTACCATGAGCGTAAATATAATATAATATTTAATTAATTCTAAAGATTAAATATAATATATATTAAATAATATATAAATTAAGTATCATATGTAATATAAAAGGGATAGGAGTGTCGACATAAGGAATGAAGTGCGAATGAGCTGTACCTGGAATGGTGGGGTCCAGTTTTAGGCTATAAAGATCGAACTCAGTCTGGTTACATTTCATTACATCTATCTCTCGATCTCAATATCTATATTACATAATAATAATAATATTATTATTATTATTATTATTATTATTATAATTATTAAGATTAATATTATTATTAATCTTATAGTGAGGAGTATTATTATTAGTATTATACATAAAATACTACGACGGAGTGTTTCTCGAGTGATCTAAAATGAATTTTCAAAACGATTTTTATGAGCGGGATAGAGCTAAGGAAATTATGGGTTATAGCTATGAAGGTTATGGGTATGGATCAGGGGTATGCTCGTGAGTCAAACCTAGTGTTTATCATCTCCGTTGCGTCTACATATTTTTCCTGCAATATTGAACCTCAATATTGATACGTGAGTACTCGTAAATTAATTTTTACATATTAATAGTGTATCCCTGACTAGTGCTCGAGAAAATAGGATTATGCATGCTTGTACTTTTGATATTGTCCATAGATAGGTTATGTTGAATCCTAAATTAGTTACACCTACGGTTGAAATAAGGTATAAGATATGCATGTCCTTGGAAAGCTAGCGAAAAACTATAAAATTTTCATTTAGATATCGAATGGATTCGATGAACGGATTAGAAGTTATTGTCAATTGAATTTTTGTATTATTATTAAAAATGATTATTATTATCGTCACTATTATCGTCGTTCTAGTTTTTATTTAGTTATCATTATTATTATTATTATTATTATTATTATTATTATTATTATTATTATTATTATTATTATTATTATTATTATTATTATTATTATTATTATGATTATTATTATTATTATTATTATTTATTCTCATTATTATTATTACTATTATTATTATTATTATTATTATTATCATTATCAATAAAAAGTATTATCAGTAAAACTTGTTATTTTTTATTATTATTATTATCATTATTATCATTCAAATTATAATTAGGATAATTATTATTATTATCATTTAAAATAGTTATTAGTATATTCATTATCATAACATTTATTATTATTAGTATTATCATTAAATTAGTAACACTTAATTATTATTATTATTATTATTATTATTATTATTATTATTATTATTATTATTATTATATTATTATTATTATTATTATTATTATTATTATTATTATTATTATTATTATTAAGATTAATATTATTATTAATCTTATAGTGAGAAGTATTATTATTAGTATTATACATAAAATACTACGACGGAGTGTTTCTCGAGTGATCTAAAATGAATTTTCAAAACGAGTTTTATGAGCGGGATAGAGCTAAGGAAATTATGGGTTATAGCTATGAAGGTTATAGGTACGGATCAGGGGTATGCTCGTGAGTCAAACCTAGTGTTTATCATCTCCGTTGCGTCTACGTATTTTTCCTGCAATATTGAACCTCAATATTGATACGTGAGTACTCGTAAATTAATTTTTACATATTAATAGTGTATCCCTGACTAGTGCTCGAGAAAATAGGATTATGCATGCTTGTACTTTTGATATTGCCCATAGATAGGTTATGTTGAATCCTAAATTAGTTACACCTACGGTTGAAATAAGGTATAAGATATGCATGTCCTTGGAAAGCTAGCGAAAAACTATAAACTTTTCATTTAGATATCGAATGGATTCGATGAACGGATTAGAAGTTATTGTCAATTGAATTTTTGTATTATTATTAAAAATGATTATTATTATCGTCACTATTATCGTCGTTCTAGTTTTTATTTAGTTATTATTATTATTATTATTATTATTATTATTATTATTATTATTATTATTATTATTATTATTATTATGATTATTATTATTATTATTATTATTATTATTATTATTATTATTATTTATTCTCATTATTATTATTACTATTATTATTACTATTATTATTATCATTATGAATAAAAAGTATTAACAGTAAAACTTGTTATTTTTTATTATTATTATTATTATCATTATTATCATTCAAATTATAATTAGGATAATTATTATTATTATCATTTAAAATAGTTATTAGTATATTCATTATCATAACATTTATTATTATTAGTATTATTATAATATTAGTAACACTTAATTATTATTATTATTACTATTATTATCATTAAAATGAACGCGATATAAAAGACGATTTAAAAACTATTAACAAATTGATTAGGAAATAATGAATATGAGTATCATGATGAAATTAAAATATGGTAAGATATTAATTTAGATAAAATTATCGTTCTTGTTATTCTTATCATTATTATTATTATTAAAAAGTATCGTAAGTATTAAAGAAATCATAATTAGAATTATCATTTTATCATAATATCATTTAGGTAAATATAAACATTGATTTTATTTAATAAAATAATAATGATTATTATTACAAAATAATACGACTTTTACTTATTATTATTATCAACGTTATTTTATCAAATAAATATGTAATACAAAGATATTTTACTAGGTATAATATAATCACGTTATAAATACTTATCATATTGTCTTTATAAACTTTATAAATTTTATTACCTATTATATATAAGAGTATAATTTATTATATAGATTTTAATATAAAATTTTATTTATTAATAAATGAATTATGTTATTTACTCTAATAAATCTTTTAAAAATATTTAAAATATAAAATGACGATATTTAATCTATATAATAATCATTCTGGAAATCACTTTGAGTCAAATTAACTTTTGTTGACTGTTGCATATTAGTCTCGAGCATTAGGATTGTGGTACACTATGACTTGACTTAATTTGTTAGACAAATATTGACCGACACATAAATATATATAATATAGGTTCGTGAATCCGAGGCCAACCTTGCACTTGTTCAATGACGTTATATGTATTTTTACTACGAAATACAGTATGGTGAGTTTCATTTACTCCCTTTTTACTCATTACATTTTTGGGCTGAGAATACATGCAAACGTTTTATTAACTGTTTTACAATATTTATATGTGTGAGTTTCATTTGCTCCCTTTTTAAATGCTTTTACAATATATATTTTTGGGACTGAGAATACATGCGCTGCTTTATAAATGTTTTACAAAATAGACATAAGTACGTGAAACTACATTATATGGTTGAATTATCGAAATCGAATATGCCCCTTTTTTATTAAAGTCTGGCAATCTAAGAATTAGGGAACAAACACCCTAATTGACGCGAATCCTAAAGATAGATCTATTGGGCCTAACAAACCCCATCCAAAGTACCGGATGCTTTAGTACTTCGAAATTTATATCATGTCCGAAGGAGGATCCCGAAATGATAGGGGATATTCTTATATGTATCTAGTTAATGTCGGTTACCAGGTGTTCACCATATGAATGATTATTTTTGTCTCTATGCATGGGACGTATATTTATGAGAACTGGAAATGAAATTCTCGTGGTCTATTAAAATGATGGTAATAAATGATTATGATAAACTAATGAACTCACCAACCTTTTGGTTGACACTTTAAAGCATGTTTATTCTCAGGTGTTAAAGAAATCTTCCGCTGTGCATTTGCTCATTTTAAAGATATTTTTTGGAGTCTTTCATAGCATATTTCGAAGAACGTTGCATTCGAGTCATTGAGTTCATCAAAGATTATTATTTAATCAATTTATAGTTAGATTGTGGATATTATGAAATGGTATGCATGCCTGTCAATTTTCGATGTAAAGAAAGATTATCTTTTAAAAACGAATGCAATGTTTGTAAAATGTATCATATAGAGATCAAATACCTCGCAATGTAATCATATGGATTGAACACCTGGTAACCGACGTTAACATAATGCATATAGAATATCCCCAAAACAGAAATCCATCTGTATTAATAACTCAAAGTACTAAAGCATACCATTTTCCAGTTTGGGGAGATTTTGGGCCCGTAGATCTACTTTTAGGATTCGCGTCAATTAGGGTGTCTGTTCTCTAATTCTTAGGCTACCAAGCTAAAAAAGGTGATATTCGATTCGATAATCCAACCATAGAATGTAGTTTCGATTACTTGTGTCTATTTCGTAAAATATTTATAAAAGCAGTGCATGTATTCTCAGTCCCAAAAATATATATTGCAAAAGTATTTAAAAAAGGAGCAAATGAAACTCACCATACTGTATTTTGTAGTAAAAATACATATGACGGTATTGAACAATGCAAGGTTGGCCTCGGATTCACGAACCTATATCATTTTTATATCTTATTAAAACATATAATAGAAATATCCTAATTTCATTTATTAGTATATATTATTTATATAAATTTTATAGTTATATACAATTTATACTAGATTCCATTTAAAAACATATACTTTATTTTATATCTTAAATTATATGTTATATATATATATATATATATATGTATTTGTTTTGTATATGAATTTAAAATGATTAATATATATATATATATATATATATATATATATATATATATATATATATATATATATATTAAAAATACCTAATTTGTTATTCGTAAGTTTTTATATAAGTACTGTTAATATGATTTATATATGGAATATTAATATAATTGTAGTATATGTAATAAGTATGTTTTATGTACAAATTATTTATTTGTTTAAAAATGATAGTTTTGATATTAATAATTTACTAATAATTTACTAATAATAATAATAATAACTTTGTTAAAAATGATAATATTAATAAAGATATTGTTAATAATGATACCTTTGTTTAATAATAATAATAATAATAATAATAATAATAATAATAATAGTAATAGTAATAGTAATAGTAATAATAATAATAATAATAATAATAATAATAATAATAATAATACTAATAGTTACAAAAGTGATACTAGTACTAATATTAATGAGAAAAATAATAACTTGTATTATTTCCATAACAATAATAATAACCATAATCATAATAATATTAATACATATATTAGTTACAATATCTATATATCATAAATGATAAAATTTAACAATAATCAACATATTAATAAAACTTATAGCAATAATAATAATAATAATAGTAACAATAATGATTATGATACTTATAATTATGATATTATTAATAATCATGGTAATTATAATACTAACACTAATATTAATTATAATACTTATAAATATAAATGTGATAATAATTATAGTCATAATACTAATAAAAATAATAATAATCATAATCGTAATAATAACAAAAATAATAATAATAATAATAGTAATAATAATTAAATAAAAGAAATAGGCTACCTTATCAAAGGAGGTTTAAAAAAAATAAATGACCTAGCCCGGGCTCGAACTCGCGACCTCCCGCTCAACCGCAAATGCCCCAAACCATCATGCTGTTATTACTTTTCTGTTATTATATCCCAAAATAAATTCTATAATCAATATCCATCTGTTTCTCTCTTTCATCTTCCTTATCGAATCTATCGACCAGAAAAACAACTAAATTGATTTTTAAGGTTTGAATCAAACTTGAAATTTAATTTTTACGTAACCTGTATTTGATTCATTTGATCAACAGGCAACAAAAGAAAAAAATTAATTAAAAAAAAAAGAATAACCTGCTGTTAACTTAGCGAAGAACACAAAATCCATTTTCGAATTCTAAAGTGTTTTAGACCATAATCATAACATAAATGATGCTCCAAATCCCTCCTAGAAACTATCTGTAATCCCAATTGATCTTGATTTATAACAGAAAACTCGAATTTACTCAAAGAACATTCGTTTGACTTTTAGAAAAATTAACTTTGACTCCAGATTTAGAGTTCGATAGATGAAATTGGAAGTTGAAACTTTCCAGAAAGTTTCAATGGAAGATTTAAAATAGAATTGCATTAAAGGATTTTAAAATCAAACTCGAATTCGATGTTTTGAATAATTTATGAAGTACAGAGCAACCGACTGGGTTTTTGGTTTTTAAAATCCTTGAATTGCCGTTAATGACAAAATTATATATAGATTGTAATCTTATAATTGATGTTTAGTAAAGAGAATATATTCAAGTTTGTATCGTAGCACTAATGGTCGACATTGAAATCCTTGATTAGATAAAAAGGACGATGGGAAAATAAAAAAAAAGCTGAAATAGATGGATAACAGATTCAATTTGCATTGTCTTGTAGTATAAATCCTTGGTCGACAGAAACAAAAAATTCGAGCAGTAGGAGAAGAAAACAAGTTAAAGTAGATGTGATCTCTAACTGAATCTATATTTTTTTCTGTATATGTATATATTTTTATATATCTGTGTTTAGGTTTACTCATATATATATCAATTATTTATATATCTACTATATATATTAAATTCTATAATATCAATTAATAATATAAATTTATTTATAAAATCTGCTTTTAATAAGAATACTAGCAATAATAACAATAGAATTTATAATAATAACAATATTAATAATAACTTTATCAAAATTATACTAATACTAATAAGAGTAAAAGTAATTATAAAATGATAGTAATATTATTAATGGTACCCATATTAATTTGTATTATAAAGTTGATAACTAGAATAATAATGATGATGATAATAATATTATTAATGATACTAATAATAATAATATTAGTAATAATAGTATTACAATTTATATTTATATCCATTATAATTATTAATAATACCAATATAGATGTTAATAATAAAAGTAATAATAATATTACTTATAACAATTATAGTTTAACTTATAATTAAATTTATTATGTTAGATATTAACATTACATGTTATTAATTATATGATGTATATAATAATAATAACAATAATAATAATTCTAATGACAATACTTAATAATAATAATTCTTAATTCAATTGATTAAATTTTATTATTTCCAATTATTATAATTATTTATATTTATATATGTATACACCTGTACATATTAATTTACAAATAATTATTCGTGAATTATCAGGAATAGTCAAAGGTTAAATGATTACCTGAATATAGTTTCAAAACTTTTGAGATTTAACATTACAGACTTTGCTTATCATGTCGGAATCATAATAAGATTAAGTTTAAATTTGGTAGGAAATTTCCGGGTCGTCACAGTACCTACCCGTTAAAGAAATTTCATCCCCGAAATTTGATCGAGGTCGTCATGGCTAATAATAAAAATGTTTTCATGACGCATACGAGCTAAAAATTAGAGTTTTATCATCAGCGAGTAATATGGATAAAACAATTCGTTTATGTGAAGAGTACGAGTGCAGTTTTCACAAAAGAGTGAAATGAGAAAAACGCATTTTCGTCTTAACCGATGACATAGTCACGGTTGATTTCTGGAAATCAAGGAATTTAGGGAAAATCTTTGTAATAAATTTTGATTCTTTGGTGATTAAGGAAATTAGGATCCTCTTTAGTTAAATAAAATAATCTATTTTGATTGTTCTGTCGGATATTTCACTATAAATCCACCCTCTTCATTTCCTTTATATTTTGGAGTTCCATCATTTTGCTTTCTCTCCGCAAGTAATGATCCAGAATTCATAGGTATGGAGTTTTGAATGAACATGACTAATGTTCTAATAAAAAGATTGTAGTAGCACGATCTTGATTGATTAAATTACCAGGATTCAAGAGAGGAGATAGAACTATCAAGAAAATATGTTCTCGATATGATTGGAGATTTGGTCGAATGTAAGAGCCGTGTAACATGGCACATGATGACGGTAGGATCTGTGAATCATCATGTTCCATTAGAACTCAGCATGACTTACTGTAATATAATTACGTTGATCAAATGTCATTATATTATACTAACTCATGCTTCAGTTCCCGACACTACTTCAAAACATTCATATTTTAAATTCGAAGATTTACAGAATATAGAAACTAAAACAGTTTCCTTTTATGAAATAACACAGATAGCGCGGAGAGATAATTAATATCGAACGAGAATATTTATGAAGATATCTTCAGAAATATTGAGAATACTTACAATGAGAGATACGATAATATCTTAGAATTTCAAATTCAAAGTGTGATGAAGAAAATCATTCACAATGATTTAAAGCGATTAAGGAGTAAGGTACTCGCTAAAGATTTCATCAGAAACAGAATCATCAGGATTCTTTTAAATACAGGGTTTGGCCCTTGTATTTGTCCTTGTTCTCCTTCATGGTTTGCTCAATCCATTTTCCAGTTCCAACTTTTCTGTTGAGCTTTTTCAACACACTATTCTTTATCATCAAACTTTTGACTGTTAAAGCAGTCTTCAGTTTTCACTGCTTCATCAGCTTTTTCAAAACTCAATGTATTGATTTGTAGGCTGGGTGCTTTTCAGAATTTCAGAATTGTAAATCATGATTCCAAGAGATAAATGTTATATGTATACATATAACTGTTGATGTGGGCATCCTGCTAGATTTCAAAATACTGATTGCCGATTCTCAATAATTGGTATGGCTATTCTCGTTACAAGATGCGGATGAGTACTTGAGAGGGTTTCAATGAATATAATGATTTTTTGGAAAATAAAAGATCAATGAAGTTGCTTGTAAGTTTTCTGCTAATGTGGTAGGATATAAACGGTTCCCCGATAACGATAATAAAAGACAAACTTGTATATCAAAGTGATAATAAGACTTATTTGAATGAAAGGTCGAAGTTGATTTGCTGGAGCTGTGACAAAATTGGCTAATTTGGGAAGGAATTGCAAAGTTATTTTCGGTAATAACAACGCCAAAGAAGCTAGCACATATACGTGTTAAACGTTTACTCAGGTTCCGAGTGTTTTCGGGTGCATAACTATATGCATCAGTCTTTTCTTTCGTAGATGAAGTGAAATTGGTTCATCCTCTCGATTGAGGTGTTTTCAAGAATCATGAAGGGTTTGAACGCAGATTCTAATCGTTAAAATACAAATGAGGTTTAAGTTGAAATCAAGTGGCAAACTTGAAGAGATGTTTAGTTTCATATGTTATAATCAATATTTTAATTCATTTTAATTGTCCAATATCATTAGTCCACAGTTCGTAGTCCACAATTAATAGTACAACAATTCATATATAGTTTAATATATAATATTCGAATTAATTAATACGTGTCGTGACCCATTATATACATGTCTCAGACTCGATCACAACTCAAAGTATATATATTGTTGTAGAATCAACCTCAACCCTGTATAGCTAACTCAAGCATTACTGCATATAGAGTGTCTATGGTTATTCCAAATAATATATATAGATGCATCGATATGATATGTCAAAACCTTGTATACGTGTCTCGATATTTAAAATGCGTAAATAACAGTATTTAAATGACGAGAAATAAAGTGCGTAAAATAAATAACAGAAATTAAATGACGATAAATAAAATTGCGAGAATTAAAATTGCGATAATTAAATTGCGATAAATAAATTGTAATAAGGAATTAACAGTTGGCTAGGAACAGTTAGCTAGGATTTTGTTAGCGTGGATTCTTAACAAAATTTTTCATAGTTAATTTGTTTGTTTCTAACAAATTTTATTTTGGTCAAATGTTTTCTTCATTATGCCACTTGTTGGATTCTGATAGGTCAAAATCCGAATGTGAAATTGAATGAAAATGGTTATTCTGCGGTGAACGGATTCGTATATCTATGGATGTAAGTAGAATAGTAAATGATTGTTGATTCAGATTCGAAGAATGTACAGTGTAACTTATTAATGTGAAATTTAAATATTCCTCAGGTATTACTTACCCGTTAAAATATTTTCACCATTAACAGTTTGTACAAAAGAATTTTTAATTGCAATCTTTATAAAAATATACTTTCATAGATATATTTTTTTCAGATGTAATATAGATTTAATGAGTTAATATGATATTAATCTCATTTGATTTACCGTTAGAACAAGAATATATAATCTCTAAAACATTAGAGATTACATAATCGCCATGTCGAACGAAGATAAATGATGTAGAACGATACGTAGAACGATGATTATACTCGAGGTACAGAATGAGATGTTGAGGCGTGGATTGTTGATGATACTGGTGCTGTTTATTGATGGTACTGTTGGTGCTGATGATGTTGCTGAAGCTGGTAAATTTTGCACCATATTCTCCAAATTGATTATTCGAGCGCGAAGTTCGTTGACTTCTTATATTATTCCGAGATGATTGTCGGTCAGAACGAGCGAATGAATAAGGTCTAGAATTTGAGATAATATATAGTCATGATGAGATACCCTGAAATGAGAGAGAAAATAGTATTACAAACAGGTTCGCCCTTAAGTGATCCAGGTTCTTCGCCAAGAGGGGAATGTGGTGGATGGAAGGGATCGCCTTCTTCTTGTCTCCAATGATTTAATAGACTACGAACCCATCAGATGAATTGGGGATGGATGATTGGTTGCTCCATTCCGGTCACACTGCTTTCGGAGCTCGAGTGAAAATCCATACCGGAATCCGAGGGACTTGAACTAGTGACGAGTTCCATTTCGTACAATTGAATAAAAAAAATTTTGATATGAAATGATTTCCGGCTATCGGATGGTATTCTAATTACATAGAATATATATATATATATATATATATATATATATATATATATATATATATATATATATATATATATATATATATATATATATATATATATATAGAACAAAGGATTTTGTAGATTACGGAGGGATTTACAGAATATGTCAGGCAAAGTTTTACAGTAACAGATACGCTAAGATATAAATTAAAAGATACGCTAAGATATGAATTTTGTCTATACACTATTCATGCAATCAATGCAGTAAGATGTGTCTAGACTAAGAGTGATAAGCAAGTGATTTCCTAAGAATGATAAGTAGGTAATTTTCGACACAAAATGATAAGCAAAACTCTTGACATGCAGATACGGTCGAAGTCCAGACTCACTAATGCATCTTAACAACTATCAGTTAGGCACACTAATGCAAGACCTGGTTCGCTAAGACCACCGCTCTGATACCAACTTTCACGACCCGTCCTAATCCATCTGGACGAATACATTACATTTGATTTCATCGCGAGGTATTTGACCTCTATATGATACATTTTATAAATACTGCATTCGTTTTTAAAAGACAAACTTTCATTACATCGAAAGTTAACAGGTATGCATACCATTTCATAAAATATCAAACTATCAATGACTGAATAATATTCTTGATGAACTCAACGACTCGAATGCAACGTATTTTGAAATATGTCATGAATGACTCCAAGTAATATCTCTAAAATGAGCAAATACACAGCGGAAGATTTCTTTCATACCTGAGAATAAACATGCTTTCAAGTGTCAACCAAAAGGTTGGTGAGTTCATTAGTTTATCGTAAACAATCATTTTCAATATTATAATAGACCACAAGATTTCCTTTATTCAATAATCATACACTCGCAAGTGTTTAAAAATCATTCATATAGATTGAACACCTGGTAACCGACGTTAACATAATGCATATAGAATATCCCCAAAACAGAAATCCATCTGTATTAATAACTCGAAGTACTAAAGCATACCATTAATAACTCGAGTTCGATAGATGAAATTGGAAGTTGAAACTTTCCAGAAAGTTTAAATGGAAGATTTAAAACAGAATTGCATTAAAGGATTTTGAAATCAAACTCAAATTCGATGTTTTGAATAATTTATGAAGTACAGAGCAACTGATCTGGGTCATCGGTTATCAAACCGAGGTAGTTTCAGGAGAATTTTGTTTTTTAGAATTATTAATCGTTGATGGTAATATTGTGGAATATAAAAGGTTCCCCAGTAACAATAAAGAGTACGCATATATATCGCGGTTATAATAAAGTTGTTTCGGATGAAAAGTCGGAGTTGACT
This sequence comes from Rutidosis leptorrhynchoides, assembly GCF_046630445.1. Classification (NCBI taxonomy): domain Eukaryota; kingdom Viridiplantae; phylum Streptophyta; class Magnoliopsida; order Asterales; family Asteraceae; genus Rutidosis; species Rutidosis leptorrhynchoides. The sequence goes on from NC_092340.1 coordinate 45,387,499, forward strand.
TGCTGGAGCTGTGGCAAAATTAGCTACTTTGGAAAGGGATTGCAAAACGATCTTCGGTAATAAAAATGTCAAAGGAACTAGAACAGATACGTGTCAAACGTTACTCAGTTTCCGAGGGTTTTTCAGGTGCATAACTATATGCATCAATCTTTTCTTCCGTAGATGAAGTGCGGTTGGTTTATCCTCTCGATTGAGGTGTTTTTAAGAATCATGATAGATTTGAACGCTGATTGTAATCGTCGAGATACAATGAGGTTTAAGATGAAATCAAGTGGCAATCTTGAAGAAATGTTTAGTTTCATATGTTATAATCAATATTTTAATTCATTTTAATTGTCCAATGTCATTAGTCCACAGTCGATAGTCCACAGTAACAGTCCAATAATTCATATATAGTTTAATATATAATATATGAATTAATTAATACGTGTCGTGACCCGTATACGTCTCAGACTCGATCACAACTCAAACTATATATATTATTGTAGAATCAACCTCAACCCTGTATAGAGAACTCGATCATTACTGCATATAGAGTGTCTATAGTGATTCCAAATAATATATATAGATGCGTCGATATGATATGTCAAAACATTGTATACGTGTCCCGATATTTAAAGTGCGTAAAATAATTACAGAAATTAAATGACGATAAATAAAAGTGCGATAATTAAATTGCGATAAATAAACTGCGATAAATAAAATGTAATCAGTTAGCTAGGAACAGTTAGCTGGAACAGTTAGCGTGGATTCTTAACAAAAATTTTCATAGTTAATTTGTTTGTTTCTAACAGATTTTATTTTGTCATATGTTTTCTTCATATGCCACTTGTTGGATTCTGAGAAGTCAAAATCCAGATATGAAATTGAATGAAAATGGTTATTCTGCGGTGAATGGATACGTATATCGGTGGTTGTAAGTAGGATAGTAAATGACTGCTGAATCAGCTTCGACGAATGTACAATGTAACTTATTAAGATGAAATCTAATTATTCCTCGGGTATTACCTACATGTTAAAAAAAAAATTTCACCATTAATATTTTGTACAAAAGAACTTTTAATTACAATCTTTATGAAAACACATATACATATATATTTTCTTCAGATGAAATCATGAATTTAATGAGTTAATATGATATTAATCTCATTTGCTTTTCGGTTTGAGCTAGAATAAGAAATCTCTAAAACTTTTTGAAACCACATATTCTTCGCAGAATATCAATGAAGTTATGGATCAATACTTCATCGTTCATTATTGTTGGTACTCCTTGGTATCCATGGTGCGTATGATGTTGATGTTTGTGGGACAGATTATGATGTCGAGACGTGTGATGCGGATGTTGTTTGTTAGTGGTGATGATGGTATTGTTGATGTTATTGATGGTGGTGCTGATTATGCTGCTGGTGCTGCTGCTGGTGTTTGCAACCTTCGCACCATGTTCTCCAAAGTCGTCACGCGAGCACGAAGTTTGTTAACTTCTGCTAGTACACCGGGATGATTGGCGGTTAGAGCGAGTGAATGAACAAGATTTGTAATATGGGATAGTATATAATCGTGACGAGATACTCTAGAAATGAGAGAGAAAATGGTGTTTCGAATAGGTTCGCCGGTAAGTGCTTCAGGTTCATCGCCAAGAGGGCAATTTGGTGGATGGAATGGATCACCTTCTTCTTGTCTCCAGTGATTTAGTATATTACGAACCCATCCCCAATTCATCCAGAATAGATGATGGGAAATTGGTTTATCCATTCCGGTGACGCTGCTTTCGGAGCCCGAATGGAAATCCATATCGGCATAACTGTCGGAATCTGAAGAATTCGAACTAGATGCGGAATCCATCTTGTATAATGGGGAAAATGAATTTTTGGTATGGAATAGATTATAGGAGTTAGATTACTCTTCAATACATAATTTACATATGTATATATAATACCAAAATCCCGTAAATTACGGAGAATCTTTGAAAAGGTATCAGTCAAAGTTCGCAATAACAGATATGCTAAGATAAGAATTCGCCTATACACTATCAATGCAGTAAATGCAGTAAAACGTGTCTAGACTTATGAATGACAAGCAGGTAATTTCCTAAGGATGATAAGCAGATGATTTCCGACTAGAAATGATAAGCAAAACTTTTGACATGTAGACATGGTCGAAGTCCAGACTCATTAATGCATCCTAACAGCTACTAGTTAGACACACTAATGCAAGACCTGTTCACTACGACCACCGCTCTGATACCAACTGAAAGGACCCGTCCTAATCCACCTGGACGAAGTCATCAACATTTGGTCCCATTGCGATGATCGGCTCCAAGTAATGTCCTTATATTGAGCAAATGCACAGCGGAAGACTTAATTCGTACCTGAGAATAAACATGCTTTAAAGTGTCAACCAAAAGGTTGGTGAGTTCATAGGTTTATCATAACAATCATTTCAATATGTTAATAGACCACAAGATTTCATAATCATAAACATAATACACTTGCAAGTGTATGTAAAGCATTCTAAGTGGTTGAGCACTTGGTAACCATACTTAACATTTAATCAACGTCGCATATTCCCTTTATTATGAAATCTCACTACACCGTACCAAGTGTAGTCACCAAAACGAAGTACTGTGCAACCGTTGAATACTGGTCGTCCAGTCCGGTTCGGGTTGTCAGGCCCGATAGATCTATCAACAGGATTCGCGTTTACAATACCTATGTAAATAGTAGTTACCAAGCTACAGGGAAATATACCAGTGGTACAACTCAACGTAGAATATATTTTTAAGTACTTGTGTCTATTTTGTAAACATTTATAAAAGCAGCGCATGTATTCTCAGCCCAAAAATATATATTGCAAAAGCAATTAAAAAGGGAGCAAATGAAACTCACTTTTGCCTTGAAGGTATTTAATTCAACTTGGTCTCCGATAGATATCACGAACCTAACCATATATATAATATATCAACATATTTTCTTTTTAAGTAATCGTTACATATATATATATATACTTTTAATACTTTTAATATTTTCTTAGTCCGTAGTTAGCAGTCCGATGTTAGTGGTCCACAATTAGTTGCTTAAATAAAATAAATAAAGACCCCATCGTATTCGTATTGATCAGAATTAATCTCGACCCATGGTAACATGTTGTCAAATGACGTATTGCGTACATAAAGTACCGTGTTGTCAAATGACGTGTTGCGTACAATCATGAGGTCTTATGATTAATCTTCTCATGTTGTTTACGGGTGGTCCTGAAATATATAAAATCAAATCATAAGTAATTATATATAAAATATCATATTAATTAGAAAAGATATGATTAATTTACTTTTTCTCCAAATATTTTCGTAGCTAAACTAGCTTCGGATACCCAATCTTGTTTTAGTCGTAGTTTCTTCATTACAACTCCGTTTTTGTTGGTTCAACTTGCCACTTCCTTGGATCGAGTTAAATTTTAAGAATATGAACTGAAAATACCTTAGTTTGTATTCGAAATCATAGGTTATAGGTCAAACTTTGGTGAAACTTATGAAAGTGATCATTTTCCATCATAAAAATAACATTTAATGATCATTTTTCTAAAAATAGTTACACTTTGAGTTAAACCATGAAATTTTTATGTGTTAACATATTCATAAGAAATATCATTTTTCCAGAACATGAACTTCCAATTCAAAGTTCAAGATGGTTTTTAATTATCCAACCCAAAACAGCCCCCGGTTGCACTCCGACGACGTAGATTCAGTTTTTAAGATGTTCTTTGTAAAACCAAGTTATATCTTCTTAGGTTAGCATATCATTATGATATATTACAGGTCTTGAAGTATTTTAAAAGTTAAGTTAGAAGGATCTATTTAGTTTGCGAACAAGTTTGAAATCATTCAAACTATGTTCTTGTTGTTAAAATTTTATACCACAAAATAAGATAGCTATATGAATATGAATTGAATAAGATTATGAACAAGGTTACTACCTCAAGTTACTTGGACAAAGTTACTGCAAAAGATAAGAAATAATCTTGGAATCAAAGAGTGGTGGAGTTAGATCAAAAGGTTGGAAGTAAACTTCTTCAAATGGGTGGTTATTTTGATATGTTCTTGAAAGAGTTTTCTTATGGTGTTTAAGGCTTGTAATTGAAGCTAAATGATGGGGAAAATGCTTGGAGATAATAAAGTATGAAGTTAGGAGTATTTTGAGAGAGAAATGAGGGTGTAGGTATGAGAAAATGGAGTGAAGAAATGGTGTTCATTTATAAAAACGTTTTTAGTTTATAAAGAAAGAAAAGGATTCCTAATTTTGTTTTCTTACTAATAATTCATACTACTTGACAAATCCTAGTTACCTCATATCTAGGGCAGTAATAATATTGATTAGGATGTTGATTTGATGTGTATATACCAATAGTAAATACGTATAGAAGCTGGGTATGATACGGGTACATATACCCTAGATATACGTATAGAAATCTTGAGGAAACGGAACGAGAATTCAAATATAGCTATCTTTTGTGAATATACTTATATTGTTTTATGTATTTAAGTCCTTAAAAAGTGATTAAATATATTATATATACGATACATGTATAAGCATTATAGATTATAAGTATATATATCAAAGAATGTTACGTATAGTTATCGTTTTAAAACTTAAGTTAGTAGTTTCAAAATATACTTATAACTCATTGTCATTAGTACACAATGAGATGTTAAACCATCCTTAGATCATGTTAAATATATATAAATACATATATATACACAAACGTATAATTATCGTATGTTATATAGTTCGTGATATCATCGGTCATATTGGACGGTCAAACGTTGTGTAAAACTCTTTTCAAAAACACAAGTCTCAACAATTTGGATTGCTTATCATGTTGGTATGGTTTAATTTATGTAAATATTAATCTCATAAGTATAATTTGGTCGGAAAATTCCGGGTCATTACAGTACCTACCCGTTAAAGAAATTTCGTCCCCGAAATTTGATAGAGGTTGTTATGGATAACAATAAGAAGGTTTTCATGACAAATATAAGGTGATAATGGAGTTTTATCATCATTGAGTAATGTAGATAAAACGATTCGATTATGCAAAGAATATAAATGAGACTATCGTAAAAGAGTGAGATGAGTAAAATATATTCGTCTTAACCGATGACGTAGTTATGATTGATTTTTGGGATTTAAGGGATTTAAAGAGAATCTTACGTAATAAGATTTGGTTCTTTGGTGATTAAGGAAATCAGGATCTTCTTTGATTATATGCAATAATCTGTTTCGATTGCTCTGTCGGATATTTCACTATAAATTCACCCCTTTGTTTCCTTATTTTCCACGACTCACACCTTCTATTCTTACTCCCTTGATTCTTACTTTAAAGCATTCATCAATATGCTCCATCCAGTCCTGATTCTTGGTATACTCCTAACTTTTATATCTGTCATTCTTCTTTTTCATCTACCACCAGAAGAATCTATTTACTTCTACTATACTCTTGTGTTTATAGTGTTTCTAATTCTCCCGTGTCTCTATATTGCTATCTGCATCGATATACACGGTTTGTAATTTCGGGGTTATAATCGGAGTTTATATTCTTCATTATTTTTCGGAGCTTCATGCTTTCGTTTTCTCTTCCCGACTTCGAGTCAAGCGAGTAATGGTCCGGAATTCGTAGATATGAAATTCAGAATGAACATAGCTAATGCTCTAAGAAGAAAATGGTAATAGAACGATTTTGATTTGTTAAATTACCAGAATACCCTGGAGAAGACCGAGTCATCCAGAAAAATATTCTCTTGATATGTTTAGAGATTAGATAGAATGTAAAAGTCGTGTAAATGGCACATGATGACGGTACTGTGAATCATCATGCTTCATTAGAAACTCAGCATGACTTACTGTAATATAATGACGTTGATCAAGTGTCATTATATTATACTAATCCATGCTTCAGTTCCCAACACTACTTCAAAACATTCATATTTTAAACTCGAAGGTTTCAGAATTTAGAAACTAACACAGTTTCTTTTATGTTGCAGATATTACGGAGAGATAAATGATCTCAGATAAGAATAGTTGTGAAAATATAGCCAGAAATATGGAGAATATTTATAATAGAACATACGAGAATATCTTAGAATTTCTAATATCAATGGATGATGAAGAAGATTTGTCTGTGAAGGTTTAGAATGAGAAATAAGATGTTTGCTAACGATTTCAGCAGGCACAGAATCATTTAGATTCTTTGAAGGCAAACTTATTCTTTGTGATTTGTCCACGGCTTTCTTCATAGTTTCGCATAATCCGCTTTTCGGTACTAAATTTTCTATCGAGCGTTCCTAACACTCCTTTCTTTATCATCAAACTTTTGACCATTAAGATCATCTACAACATGCTGCTTCATCAGCATTTTCAAAGTTAACTGATATGGGTCACCGGTTATCAAACCGAGGTAGTTTCAGGAGAATTGTGTTTTTTAGAATGATTAATCGCTGATGGTAATATTGTGGAATATAAAAGGTTCCCCAGTAACAATAAAGATTACGCATATATATCGCGGTTATAATAAAGTTATTTCGGATGAAAAGTTGGAGTTGACTTGCTGGAGCTGTGACAAAATTAGCTACTTTGGAAAGGGATTGCAAAACGATCTTCGGTAATAAAAATGTCAAAGGAACTAGAACAGATACGTGTCAAACGTTTACTCAGTTTCCGAGGGTTTTTCAGGTGCATAACTATATGCATCAATCTTTTCTTCCGTAGATGAAGTGCGGTTGGTTTATCCTCTCGATTGAGGTGTTTTTAAGAATCATGATAGATTTGAACGCTGATTGTAATCGTCGAGATACAATGAGGTTTAAGATGAAATCAAGTGGCAATCTTGAAGAAATGTTTAGTTTCATATGTTATAATCAATATTTTAATTCATTTTAATTGTCCAATGTCATTAGTCCACAGTCGATAGTCCACAGTAACAGTCCAATAATTCATATATAGTTTAATATATAATATACGAATTAATTAATACGTGTCGTGACCCGTATACGTCTCAGACTCGATCACAACTCAAACTATATATATTATTGTAGAATCAACCTCAACCCTGTATAGAGAACTCGATCATTACTGCATATAGAGTGTCTATAGTGATTCAAATAATATATATAGATGCGTCGATATGATATGTCAAAACATTGTATACGTGTCCCGATATTTAAAGTGCGTAAAATAATTACAGAAATTAAATGACAATAAATAAAAGTGCGATAATTAAATTGCGATAAATAAACTGCGATAAATAAAATGTAATCAGTTAGCTAGGAACAGTTAGCTGGAACAGTTAGCGTGGATTCTTAACAAAAATTTTCATAGTTAATTTGTTTGTTTCTAACAGATTTTATTTTGTCATATGTTTTCTTCATATGCCACTTGTTGGATTCTGGGAAGTCAAAATTCAGATATGAAATTGAATGAAAATGGTTATTCTGCGGTGAACGGATACGTATATCGGTGGTTGTAAGTAGGATAGTAAATGACTGTTGAATCAGCTTCGACGAATGTACAATGTAACTTATTAAGATGAAATCTAATTATTCCTCGGGTATTACCTACCCGTTAAAAAAAAAAATTTCACCATTAATATTTTGTACAAAAGAACTTTTAATTACAATCTTTATGAAAACACATATACATATATATTTTCTTCAGATGAAATCATGAATTTAATGAGTTAATATGATATTAATCTCATTTGCTTTTCGGTTTGAGCTAGAATAAGAAATCTCTAAAACTTTTTGAAACCACATATTCTTCGCAGAATATCAATGAAGTTATGGATCAATACTTCATCGTTCATTATTGTTGGTACTCCTTGGTATCCATGGTGCGTATGATGTTGATGTTTGTGGGACAGATTATGATGTCGAGACGTGTGATGCGGATGTTGTTTGTTAGTGGTGATGATGGTATTGTTGATGTTATTGATGGTGGTGCTGATTATGCTGCTGGTGCTGCTGCTGGTGTTTGCAACCTTCGCACCATGTTCTCCAAAGCCGTCACGCGAGCACGAAGTTCGTTAACTTCTGCTAGTACACCGGGATGATTGGCGGTTAGAGTGAGCGAATGAACAAGATTTGTAATATGGGATAGTATATAATCGTGACGAGATACTCTAGAAATGAGAGAGAAAATGGTGTTTCGAATAGGTTCGCCGGTAAGTGCTTCAGGTTCATCGCCAAGAGGGCAATTTGGTGGATGGAATGGATCACCTTCTTCTTGTCTCCAGTGATTTAGTATATTACGAACCCATCCCCAATTCATCCAGAATAGATGATGGGAAATTGGTTGATCCATTCCGGTGACGCTGCTTTCGGAGCCCGAATGGAAATCCATATCGGCATAACTGTCGGAATCTGAAGAATTCGAACTAGATGCGGAATCCATCTTGTATAATGGGGAAAATGAATTTTTGGTATGGAATAGATTATAGGAGTTAGATTACTCTTCAATACATAATTTACATATGTATATATAATACCAAAATCCCGTAAATTACGGAGAATCTTTGAAAAGGTATCAGTCAAAGTTCGCAATAACAGATATGCTAAGATAAGAATTCGTCTATACACTATCAATGCAGTAAATGCAGTAAAACGTGTCTAGACTTATGAATGATAAGCAGGTAATTTCCTAAGGATGATAAGCAGATGATTTCCGACTAGAAATGATAAGCAAAACTTTTGACATGTAGACATGGTCGAAGTCCAGACTCATTAATGCATCCTAACAACTACTAGTTAGACACACTAATGCAAGACCTGGTTCACTACGACCACCGCTCTGATACCAACTGAAAGGACCCGTCCTAATCCACCTGGACGAAGTCATCAACATTTGGTCCCATTGCGATGATCGGCTCCAAGTAATGTCCTTATATTTAGCAAATGCACAGCGGAAGACTTAATTCGTACCTAAGAATAAACATGCTTTAAAGTGTCAACCAAAAGGTTGGTGAGTTCATAGGTTTATCATAACAATCATTTCAATATGTTAATAGACCACAAGATTTCATAATCATAAACATAATACACTTGCAAGTGTATGTAAAGCATTCTAAATGGTTGAGCACTTGGTAACCATACTTAACATTTAATCAACGTCGCATATTCCCTTTATTATGAAATCTCACTACACCGTACCAAGTGTAGTCACCAAAACGAAGTACTGTGCAACCGTTGAATACTGGTCGTCCAGTCCGGTTGGGGTTGTCAGGCCCGATAGATCTATCAACAGGATTCGCGTTTACAATACCTATGTAAATAGTAGTTACCAAGCTACAGGGAAATATGCCAGTGGTACAACTCAACGTAGAATATATTTTTAAGTACTTGTGTCTATTTTGTAAACATTTATAAAAGCAGCGCATGTATTCTCAGCCCAAAAATATATATTGCAAAAGCAATTAAAAAGGGAGCAAATGAAACTCACTTTTGCCTTGAAGGTATTTAATTCGACTTGGTCTCCGATATATATCACAAACCTAACCATATATATAATATATCAACATATTTTCTTTTTAAGTAATCGTTACATATATATATACTTTTAATATTTTCTTAGTCCGTAGTTAGCAGTCCGATGTTAGTGGTCCACAATTAGTTGCTTAAATAAAATAAATAAAGACCCCATCGTATTCGTATTGATCAGAATTAATCTCGACCCATGGTACCATGTTGTCAAATGACGTGTTGCGTACATAAAGTACCGTGTTGTCAAATGACGTGTTGCGTACAATCATGAGGTCTTATGATTAATCTTCTCGTGTTGTTTACGGGTGGTCCTGAAATATATAAAATCAAATCATAAGTAATTATATATAAAATATTATATTAATTAGAAAAGATATGATTAATTTACTTTTTCTCCAAATATTTTCGTAGCTAAACTAGCTTCGGATACCCAATCTTGTTTTAGTCGTAGTTTCTTCATTACAACTCCGTTTTTGTTGGTGCAACTTGCCACTTCCTTGGATCGAGTCAAATTTTAAGAATATGAACTGAAAATACCTTAGTTTGTATTCGAAATCATAGGTTATAGGTTAAACTTTGGTGAAACTTAGGAAAGTGATCATTTTCCATCATAAAAACAACATTTAATGATCATTTTTCTAAAAATACTTACACTTTGAGTTAAACCATGAAATTTTTATGTGTTAACATATTCATAAGAAATATCATTTTTCCAGAACATGAACTTTCAATTCAAAGTTCAAGATGGTTTTTAATTATCTAACCCAAAACAGCCCCCGGTTGCACTCCGACGACGTAGATTCAGTTTTTAAGATGTTCTTTGTAAAACCAAGTTATATCTTGTTAGGTTAGCATATCATTATGATATATTACAGGTCTTGAAGTGTTTTAAAAGTCAAGTTAGAAGGATCTATTTAGTTTGCGAACAAGTTTGAAATCATTCAAACTATGTTCTTGTTGTTAAAATTTTATACCACAAAATAAGATAGCAATATGAATATGAATTGAATAAGATTATGAACAAGGTTACTACCTCAAGTTACTTGGACAAAGTTACTGCAAAAGATAAGAAATAATCTTGGAATCAAAGAGTGGTGGAGTTAGATCAAAAGGTTGGAAGTAAACTTCTTCAAATGGGTGGTTATTTTGATATATTCTTGAAAGAGTTTTCTTATGGTGTTTAAGGCTTGTAATTGAAGCTAAATGATGGGGAAAATGCTTGGAGATAATAAAGTATGAAGTTAGGAGTATTTTGAGAGAGAAATGAGGGTGTAGGTATGAGAAAATGGAGTGAAGAAATGGTGTTCATTTATAAAAACGTTTTTAGTTTATAAAGAAAGAAAAGGATTCCTAATTTTGTTTTCTTACTAATAATTCATACTACTTGACAAATCCTAGTTACCTCATATCTAGGGCAGTAATAATGTTGATTAGGATGTTGATTTGATGTGTATATACTAATAGTAAATACGTATAGAAGCTGGGTATGATACGGGTACATATACCCTAGATATACGTATAGAAATCTTGAGGAAACGGAACGAGAATTCAAATATAGCTATCTTTTGTGAATAAACTTATATTGTTTTATGTATTTAAGTCCTTAAAAAGTGATTAAATACATTATATATACGATACATGTATAAGCATTATAGATTATAAGTATATATATCAAAGAATGTTACGTATAGTTATCGTTTTGAAAACTTAAGTTAGTAGTTTCAAAATATACTTATAACTCATTGTCATTAGTACACAATGAGATGTTAAACCATCCTTAGATCATGTTAAATATATATAAATACATATATATACACAAACGTATAATTATCGTATGTTATATAGTTCGTGATATCATCGGCCATATTGGACGGTCAAACGTTGTGTAAAACTCTTTTCAAAAACACAAGTCTCAACAATTTGGATTGCTTATCATGTTGGTATGGTTTAATTTATATAAATATTAATCTCATAAGTATAATTTGGTCAGAAAATTCCGGGTCATTACATCTAACAAATGTCAAGTCTTATCATCATATAAAATGTGGTGAAATAAATCGTTTACAAACTATATCTATCCTAGCAACGATCAAGATAAGGCCTAAAAGAAATCTTCAAGTAACATTAGTCTAGCTCTTTAAAAAAAATGTATCCCAACAAACATTTTAATTGTTGTAATTTGGATCATACATAGTAACCTGTCGAAAACATTTGCCAATCTGCACTAAAATATTTACCAATCTGTTATACGTACAGTTTAGTAGTTTACAAATTAAACTCCACCACAATGTTGCTTGAACTCTATCTATTCATTCATAAGAATTGTGTTTTACACTTTAAACTCACCTACATTTAGACCATTTTGCATTATAAGTTGATAGATATGCAAATGGGTACTGCTCTTGCACCCAAACCTTTTTTTTGTGTGTGACAAAAATAACGTTAACTTTAATTTACCAAGAAACCTTCATCAATATGAAACCATCCATCAAGAAAAAATTACAAGGCATAAACCGACGGGCCACAACTCCTAAAAACAAGAGTAAAAACTAGGAACAAACAACGTTCAAAACCTAATACTAAACCATAACAAAGAACTAACAACCACATCAAATGAAACAAAATAAACCAAAGTCGCATGAAAAAAAATAAAAAAACAAAAGTAAGAAAGCAAACACATAAGAAATAAAACACGATCAAAACACCAACTGATTTTTTTTTCTTACACTGATCAAAGTATAACCTCTTACAATGATTCACCAAATAGTTTATTTCTGACTCGAACCCGCAAGGTTGCGGGTATTAAACTAGTTTAAAATTGATATTCAAGTCAACACAATTTGTTGGTGGCAAATCAAAACCGTCTGCTGATAAGAGAGAACAGAATTTTTAACACAACCCAATCATGCATCTTAAAATATATTTCCATAACTGATGTATTTATTATCTTAATTTTTGTTTTACTACCCGCAATAAAGAATCCTCCGTCGTTATTAATCTCTGCATTTTCAATATTTCAATCTATCTCTAAACATGCATGCTCTTAAGTGTCGATCTCGATATCCACTACATATAAATGGGAGGTTCATGTAGGAAAATATGTGTTAGTGGGTTAAGAATCAGCAACCGAATTGATACTAGAATCGTGTAAACACTTTCGTAATAGTGTATTTCGACCCACTTGGTCACGGGTTACACGAGATCACTATTAGGATAAGAATAGTATGAACAATCTTTCTTGACCAAAAGAATATTTGTTCCTTGCAATTCTAGATTGTAAAATCTAAAAGTTGAATGTTGAAAGTGTCCTTAGAATAATCAAATTATGTACCAAAATCTCTAACCCTTCATATAGAAATAAGAGAAAGTGCAGAAGATAATTTGTCATGGTATTTACTGCTTTACTTATTTACAAGTGTATATATTTTTATCAATTATGTGTATATTGTTCTTTTAGTATGCTTAAGATAGGATACAGATTAAATCCGTTCAGTCTCTTTTTATGCTATATACATTTGTAGATGCTGTGGACACAAAATCAGTTGAATTTGTTTCATTGGAGGTTGAAGTCCTTGGTGAAATTGAGTTTATAGACTTGCTGACAAGGCTGCAGTGCAGGTAATTTAGGCAATAAAGCTTTCCGTATCTTTGGCAAGTAATTTGGTTGAAGTTCCTCTTTTCATACTTACATTTGTAGTCAGTGTCTAAAATGATGTTATGGTCTTTTGTTTACTATGAAACATTATTACTTTCTTGTGTAGATTGTGGTATTTTAAACACTTCACTTTAGCATGATTTTAGGATATCTTCATACCGTGACTATTTTGAGATTTGTAGGGGATGATGTTTGATATCGAGAAGGGATCAACACTATCTATTGATCTTGAAAAATCGAATTCAAGGTCTCAACGCTCAAGATCAGGTATATTGTCACTTATGTTCTCTCCTTTAATGTCAAAGGCATATACAATCTACTTTTTGAAGAACATTTATATTTAGACATGGTTAGCTGCACAAACTAGATGGTGAAAGAAACGAATCTAATAAAAGGGCAAAAGGTTGTCCTGCATTTTCAAGTGGCATTCCTGATCATGGTGAGATACTACTATTACTTGCTCACAAACATGTGATTTAATCACAAAGCATGTGTATATGTTGGCTTTCTGATATATGTGAGGGACAAAACAGAGTTAGTGAGAGTCAAAAACTTTATTATGTAAGCTCACATTGCACATCTTATGCACACTTGGGCACCAGCAGGTGTCGATAGCAAACACATTTCTGGATTTAGTAATAATATTTACAGCATCTATCGTTATCTACCTTAACAAATTTCATCTCCACATGACTTCATAACTTTGAGGTTTTAAAAGAGGTTTTCTAAAACTCTAACTTTGAATATGTAATTACTTGATTGTTTGTCTGTAAAAGGTTAAAGGACTGGATAACCAAATGTTTCATCTTGTAAAACTATCACCTCTTATAATATGATACATTTGTCTATTTACCTATTTACCTTTTTCTGTCATGGAAGCTTTGAGGTAATCCAAGTCAGTTGGGTTTAGGTTGACTTGAAACACTCATTGTTTCCTTGGTTAGTTGGTTTCTATTATTTTTAGTTATTAGATATCTTGGTTCAACATCGTAATATGATATAAAATGTGCAAACAGTTAAGATCTCTTTTACATGCTTCTACCATTTAAAATTGATCTAGAAATAGGTGAAAATCAATCCATTCGATAATCGGTCAAGTATGAATGAAATTCCTAATCACGTGGCCTGCCCATATTGCCACCTCTATTTTTAACACATTTGTGATTTTCTTTTTATAATGTAATTCCCCGTAGTGGTTTTATTTGCAGTGCAAGCTGGACATTTAATAGGCCTGAATGATCCTTGGTGTTGGCAATTGTTGCAGCTAAACGCCCTCTTCTTAATGATGAATTTGATGACACCAATGTCTGAACAACCTCGTCTAGATGAATTTGATGACAAAAGTGCCAATCGAGCTTCTTATTGTCGCGCTGGTGACTATGATATCCAAAGTTAAGTTCATACCATTTGTTCTGGCATGTAAACGTTTATAATATAATTTTGAATCTACAATGATATTATCATTGCTTTAAACGTTTAACTTTTCAAACACATGATATGGTACCGCATAATGTTAAAATTGTAATTAAAGTATGTGTGTACTCCTTTGCACAATTTTCAAAAGATTTGTGTGTTGTGTTAAGTTTCAGGTGATTTGATCTAACAAATGCCAAGTCTTATCATCATATAAAATGTGGTGAAATAAATCGTTTACAAACTATATCTATCCTAGCAACGATCAAGATAAGGCCTGAAAGAAATCCTCAAGTAACATTAGTCTAGCTCTTTAAAAAAAAAAGTGTATCCCAACAAACATTTTAATTGTTGTAATTTGGATCATACATAGTAACCTGTCGAAAACATTTGCCAATCTGTACGAAAATATTTACCAATCTGTTATACGTACAGTTTAGTAGTTTACAAATTAAACTCCACCACAATGTTGCTTGAACTCTATCTATTCATTCATAAGAATTGTGTTTTACACTTTAAACTCACCTACATTTAGACCCTTTTGCATTATAAGTTGATAGATAATGCAAATGGGTACTGCTCTTGCACCCAAACCTTTTTTTTTTTTTTTTGTGACAAAAATAACGTTTACTTTAATTTACCAAGAAACCTTCATCAATATGAAACCATCCATCAAGAAAAAATTACAAGGCATAAACCGACGGGCCACAACTCCTAAAAACAAGAGCAAAAACTAGGAACAAACAACGTTCAAAACCTAATACTAAACCATAACAAAGAACTAACAACCACATCAAATGAAACAAAATAAACCAAAGTCGCATGAAAAAAATAAAAAAACAAAAGTAAGAAAGCAAACACATAAGAAATAAAACACGATCAAAACACCAACTGATTTTTTTTTTCTTACACTGATCAAAGTATAACCTCTTACAATGATTCACCAAATAGTTTATTTCTAACTCGAACCCGCAAGGTTGCGGGTATTAAACTAGTTTAAAATTGATATTCAAGTCAACACAATTTGTTGGTGGCAAATCAAAACCGTTTGCTGATAAGAGAGAACAGAGTTTTTAACACAACCCAATCATGCATCTTAAAATATATTTCCATAACTGATGTATTTATTATCTTAATTTTTGTTTTACTACCCGCAATAAAGAATCCTCCGTCGTTATTAATCTCTGCATTTTCAATATTTCAATCTATCTCTAAACATGCATGCTCTTAAGTATCGATCTCGATATCCACTACATATAAATGGGAGGTTCATGTAGGAAAATATGTGTTAGTGGGTTAAGAATCAGCAACCGGATTGATACTAGAATCGTGTAAACACTTTCGTAATAGTGTATTTCGACCCACTTGGTCACGGGTTACACGAGATCACTATTAGGATAAGACTAGTATGAATAATCTTTCTTGACCAAAAGAATATTTGTTCCTTGCAATTGTAGATTGTAAAATCTAAAAGTTGAATGTTGAAAGTGTCCTTAGAATAATCAAATTCTATACCAAAATCTCTAACCCTTCATATAGAAATAACTTCATATATTTATAATGGATCAAAAAGTGCAATAAAATGTTACAATCTTTTATAATGGTCATAATTAAATGACACGACACTTGGTAATTAACACCTTTAAAATAGTGTTAAAATAGGCTCAATATCGCTTGGGTTTAGTCAAAAACTCGGAGAGAACATTTTAAAAATAGTCAATGGTTGAAATATTCTCGTATAATAATATTAGTCAAAACTCAAACCACCTGTTTTTCAGCAAAAACCAACGGCCATGTATATGCCACCTTGCCGTATGATCTTGCGATTAATTTTTCTAGTGACATTTGAACAGATTGATCACCTATTTTTTCAAAGTTCAATTATATATAAACATCCCATTTATTATTACTACGTAATTATTAAACACTGATTGAGATGTATAATCATTTAGATTAGATCTGACTTAAACTACTCAACCATATCAACATTACGATTTAGGACCTCAATAATCCATTATTATTACACTTACTGTTACAGCACACGTTCTTTACGCCTTTATGAACTTGACCTTAAGAGGATCATTACTCAAAAGCAGACTTCTACGTCCATTTTTCGCAATAGTAGACCCAACATTTCCACAAGCTGGTCTACAAGTACTACAAACTCCGGGACAAAACACAATCTTATAACCATCCTCAAACTTCTCGAACCTAAACCAGTTACTTAAAGTCCCCGAACCCGGGTTCCCTACGGTCCCACGGCTCGTCACAACCCTTTGCCCGTTCACATTCTCAATTCGCCAAACTGCAGGGAGCCCACATGTCGTTCCATCAGTAAACTTAATGTTAAGATCTTTGGTTTCGCGAATAACGCCAGCTCTGTTGGGAACGGCTAGAAGGAAATTTAACCGATCCCCGTTAAGTTGTTCGTTGTTTTCTTGAGCCACATCAAGTGGGCATGTTTGGTTTGAGGTTGTGGGAGATAGTTTTACGCCACCGCCTCTGCCACTCACGGCTGGCACGATGTAGTAGCTTTGGCCCGTTACTAGGGGCATCTGGTCCGTGTCGAGGACCGGGGATTGGCTCGAGGAGTATGAGAAGATGGAGATGAGGATGAAGATGAGAAATGATAACTTCATTTTTTTGGATATTGGTTGTTGTTGGATGATAATAATATTGATAGTAGTATGTACGTAATTTATATATAGTTGTATGGCATGGAAATTGAATCATGGATGATGTAGTGTTTATGGTGCGGTTGAAATTGTTGAATTTTTCTTTGCCGAAAAGATAATATTTCATGACTTTATATCCTCATTTTTATTTCTTTTCTACTGTAATAATCAATCAAAATACATTAAAATTAAAATAAGTAATTATAATCTGATTGATTAGTCAACTACAATGGCTGGTCATCGATCACTAGATGTTGGTTTGACCAAATAACATCATGATGATACAAGTGGGGGTCCTTATCACTTTTATTTTCACTTTGCTTCATTTTTTTAACACGGAGAAAACTCAAATCGCAACTCTAACATTAACGTCGAAGGTTGAGATCGAAAACCCGATTTATTGATTCAATTTTTTCAATTTTAAATTATTTCGATAACCGATTTCAAATTCGAGATCAAAATCGATTTGAAAATCGGATTTGATTTTGATTCGATTTTAGTTATCAAAGCGAATCATAAAAATCTATTTTAAATTTGACTTTTGATTTAAAACTAGCAAGAATCTGACCGCGCGTTGCGGCGGTAGAGATTTGTAATTTTTGAGGTTGATCAATGTAAGATATGTTGACAGTTACATATAATATGTACATATTATATAGTAGTAGTAGAGATGTTTGAACCATTGATCCCAACGGATTACTACCAAAGAAAGGTAATATACAACTCCTTATCTTGGGCAATATCATTCACTAAAAGTTAACCTATGCGAACCTAAAATTATGGAATGAGATTTAGGTCAGGCATCACACAAAAAGCGAAACGAAACTCTTAATTAAAATAGAAGGATGTCTCACCTCACCTCAACACAACGATAAATTTTGCTACAATTCTTTTCAGAAATACATAGCTAGAATTGTAACCAAATTGCTGCATCATGATGGATCAAGGATAATGAGTCAGCATTAAAGAACATAAAACCTATAGATGATTATCACATGTCTTCTGATATTAACGATTAGAATTCAAAACTTAATCCTCACGTGAAGAAGAATCAAACCATACAAAAAAATTATGAACAAAGAGTTATTATACTTACAATGATGCCAAACTTCAGCAGCATAATCATTCGCATTTTTTATTGCACCAGCTGCCTTATTTCTCCATCTTTCGAGCACAACTTTCACTGGCTTGATCGTTTGTAACAGTACATCATCATATCAACATAATGTAACACTCAAATTCACTATCAACTCATAAACCCTAGTCTTCACCCTAACACTTAATGACCAAAAACAACAAAAAGAACTAAACAAATTACCCACCACAGCATACATATAATTGTTCAATAAACACAACGTTACAACAAATCAGAAATTACAAAAACTAAATCATGTTCAACACTATCACTCAATCGTCAAAAAATACAACCCAAAACATGAACTTACTGATAACAAAATGCAGGGAACAGAAGCGCATGTAATGTTAAATTTAACTCATGAACATGCCAAAAAATGTGTCAACAGTATAAAAAATGTACTATCTTCATTCATATTTACAATTCTTGCCAAATGCGTAAAATTGAACATGGCGTAATTTTCTAATTTCAAGTTATCATAATTCTAAACAATTATTAGGAATTTCTAATTTCAAGTTATCATAATTCTAAACAATTATTATTAAGAATTTATTAACAAACCTTATTAGTCTTTTCATCAAGGTATGGCAATTCAAGTTCAGGAGCAGTAGCAGGGTAACTAATTGGTGTAAAACCTCAAGTAACCAACATGAACAATCAAAAAATAGATTAATAATGCTAAAACTGCAAAGCTTCAAATGACGATAACGAACAACGTTAACATACAGTTACCCAAAGATCAACTACATCAATCAAAAACTAAAATGAAATAACGGATACACCAAAAATCGCAAAACAAAACCATAAAAAATTGAAAAAGTAAGTATAGTTTAATGCAAATTCAACCAAAAAAATTAAATAATCAAACATGAAATCGAGAATAATTTTATCTACTAATTGTAAGCATATGACAAGTTAGAGAAGGAATACCATAAAGTTATGGCGAATTTTCCACTTGTATCGCCTCAAACCCTAATGTTTTCCCCAAAGCTTGAATCGAATTTACAAAATAGAGATGAAAGAGTATTCCTTCATCACGATTAACTGATGAACTCAAACCCTAATATTTGCCCCAAATCTTCACGATTAACATATGAAAAGGGTGGAAAGCGTTCGAAAAATATCAAGTCTTCGATTGTGTTTTTAAGTATATGTCAGAGATCAACCGGTTTTTTGTTTGAGAGTTGGCTGGGGTTGGTTTGTACAGATTCGATTGTGTTTTTAAGTATATGTCAGAGATCAACCGGTTTTTTGTTTGAGAGTTGGCTGGGGTTGGTTTGTGTTGGAAATTTAGTGTAATTTTGGGTTTTAATCTACACTTGTAAATGGGTTTAGAGGTACGGAGAGTACACCCATTTAGTGATAGATTATCCGGACCCAAAAGTGGTTTTCCATTATTTACTATCATGACTTGGTCTACCTGAAATTTGACTAAGTGTTTTCAGTACTAAGTTTTCTTAGTAAGCTGAAATTTGGCTAAGTGTTTTGTGCTGGTTGTTCTGCATTGCTGGTCCTTGTGCTGGTTGTTCTGCATTGCTGGTCCTTGTGCTGGTTGTTCTGCGCAGCTGGTCCCTGTGCTGGTTGTTCTGCGCAGCTGGTCCCTGTGCTGGTTGTTCTGCGCAGCTGGTCCCTGTGCTGGTTGTTCTGCGCAGCTGGTCCTGTTTGCTGGTTACTCTGCGCTGCTGGTCCTGTATGCTGATTTTTGCGCTGCTGGTCCTGTATGCTGATTTTTGCGCTGATGGTCCTGTTTGCTGATTTTTGCGCTGCTGGTCCTTTTGCAGTGCTGGTTCTTAAGAGACAGCAGTAAGAAAACACTTAACACAATTTTGAGTGATTACGGAATAATTATTCTTGCACTCACTTTTACTTTAGTGGTTGAAGGAATAATACTTGTTTATTATAAAGTGATCACTCATGTTTTGATAGTTGTAAAATATAATATTTATTTATTGTAAAAGTAACAACTTTTACTTTAATGATGGGAGTGATAATATTTGTTTATAGAAATATTCTTCCTGTAACCACTTTTGAATATTATAGAAGATACTTTTATTAATCAATCGGCCAATTGATTTTAATAAAAGACTCTTTCATGATTAAGGGTGTATATAAATATATTAACCAATATGCATGAGATAGAAAGAAGTTACGAATACCAAAATATTCTTCTGCAAAAGGATTCTTGTTTCTGCCAAAACAAGAATTTAATCTCTGTCTTATCCCAAAGTGATATTCGTGTAACCCAGGCTATAAGGTTCGAATAATTACTTTCGGAAAGTGATACCACGATTCAGTGATTTATCCGGCTATCGATTATTTTACCCTACACGAAAGAATTTAATAAAACCTCCTACAATCGAAAGTAATTATTCGTTATAATCGATGGCGGCTACGATGAAACACATGACGGCGAATTTCTCCAAACTTGATAAGTTTGAGGGAATTGATTTTAGGAGATGGCAAAAGAAGATGGACTTCTTTCTGAGCAGCATGAGTGTGGTGTACGTACTCAGCACACCAATTCCTGAAGATCATGGTGATGATGCCACTATTGAACAAATTCGGAAAAGGTGCAAGTGGGAGAACGATGACTACATCGCTAGAGGTTTAATCCTCAATGGTATGGCTGATTCCCTTTTTGATATTTACCTAAATATTGAATCTTCTAAAGAACTATGGGACTGTTTAGAAACCAAGTATATGTCTGAGGATGCTTATAGTAAAAAGTTCCTTGTGAGTAATTTTAATAATTACAAGATGGTCGATTCTAGACCGGTCTTGGAACAATACAATGAGCTCATTCGTATACTTGGTCAATTCACACAACATAAGATGAACATGGATGAGTCTATTCAAGTCTCAAGCATAATTGATAAACTACCTCCATCTTGGAAAGAATTTAAACATTCTTTGAAACATAAGAAGGAGGAGTTAACTCTTGTTGAGTTGGGTAGTCATCTGCGTATTGAGGAATCCCTCAGGTTGCAGGATAATGACAAGCCAAAGAGCAACGAAGTTGCTGGTACGTCTGTTGTCAATATGGTGGAACATAAAAAGTTCACTAGTAATAATGACAAAAAGGGCAAACGTAAACATCAAGGTTATAACAAGGCTAATCCGAACAAGAAGTCTAAATTGACTTGTTGGAAGTGTGGTAAAACTGGACACATGAAAAAGGATTGCAAGGTTATTTTTAGTAATAATAATGCCAAAGGATCTAGCACAAGCGGTTCGGGAAATAGTTTAAACAACCACAACTCGAAAGGTCAGAATATATTTAATAATTCAAATGAGAATTATTATGTTTCATATATATCTAAGGCTTATTTTGTGCAGGATGATGATTTCGCGTGGTGGGTTGACTCGGGAGCCACCACCCATGTATGCAAGGATAGATTTTGGTTCAAGACTTACGAGTCCGTGACTGATAGATCAATTCTTCATATGGGCAATGAGTCAACAGCCTCTGTTCATGGACGTGGAAGTGTGGATTTGTGTTTTAGTTCTGGAAAAACTATTTGTTTGTTTGATGTTTTGCATGTACCACAAATAAGGAAAAATTTGGTTTCCAGTAGTGTGTTAAATTGTTGTGGTTATAAACAAGTGATTGAATCTGATAAGTTTGTTTTGTCAAAACATGGTATGTTTGTTGGTTTTGGTTATTTATGCAATAGAATGTTTAGACTTAACATTAATCACTTGAATGTTAATTTTGCTTTTATATCTACTTCTAGCATAAATAATTCTACACTTTGGCATGCTAGACTAGGACATGTACACTTTAAAAGAATGCAAGATATGTCTAAAGATGGATTAATACCGGCCTTTGACATGAACAATGAAAAGTGTAAAACGTGTATGTTAACAAAGATCACTAAGAAACCATTTCAAAATGTACATCGTGATACTGAAATTTTGGAATTAATACATAGTGATTTATGTGATTTGCATGCTACTCCTACTTTAGGGAACAAGAAATATTTTGTGACTTTTATTGATGATGCTTCTAGATTTTGCTATGTTTATTTGTTACATACTAAGGATGAAGCATTAGATAAATTTAAAATATTTAAAACTGAAGTAGAATTACAACAAAAGGCTTTGATTAAAAGACTTAGAACAGATAGGGGAGGTGAATACATTGACCAATCGTATTTCCAATCCGTTGGTATTATCCATGAGACCACAGCTCCATATACTCCACAACAAAATGGTATATCTGAAAGGAAGAATAGGGTCCTTAAGGAAATGGTTAATTCCATGTTATCCTATTCGGGTTTAAGTGAAGGATTTTGGGGGGAAGCTATGTTAACAGCTTGTTATTTGCTTAATAGAGTTCCTAACAAAAGAAACAAGATTACACCTTATGAACTTTGGAATAAAAGGAAACCTAACTTGAATTATCTCCGGGTATGGGGTTGTAGGGCGGTTGTAAGACTACCTGATTCCAAGAAGAAAAGTTTAGGTGAAAGAGGTATAGATTGCATATTTGTTGGATATGTTGAACATTCCAAGGCATATAGGTTCTATGTAATAGAGCCTAATGAGTTTGTCTCAATCAATTCTGTGATTGATTCAAGGGATGCAATCTTTGATGAAAATCGATTTTCATCTATACCTAGACCAAAGGATATGATTCCAAGTAACAATGGAATCAATAAGGATTGTAATGATGAAGTCTCTGAAAAGGCTGTTGATCAGTCACTTGAGCTTCGGAAAAGCAAAAGAAAAAGGAAACCTAAATCATTTGGACCAGATTTTCAACTATACTTAGTTGAAGGTTCTAGGGATGATGTTTCTACCCAATATTCGTATTGTTTCAATGTTGATGATGATCCTAAAACATATGATGAAGCAATGAGGTCTCAGGATGTTGCATTCTGGAAAGAGGCAATTAATGATGAGATAGATTCTATCATGGGCAATAACACTTGGGTGTTAGCTGATCTACCTCCTGGTTGCAAACCTTTGGGTTGCAAATGGATTTTCAAAAAGAAGATGAAGGTGGATGGAACTATTGAAAAGTTCAAGGCAAGGTTAGTCATTCAAGGCTTTAGACAAAAGTCTGGAATTGACTATTTTGATACTTATGCTCCCGTGGCACGTATCACTACCATTAGACTGCTGATTGCTTTGGCTACGATTCACAATCTAGTTATTCACCAGATGGATGTGAAGACAGCATTCTTGAATGGTGAATTGGATGAGGAGGTTTATATGAACCAACCTCAGGGCTTTGTCATGCCAGGAAATGAAGGCAAGGTGTGCAAACTTGTGAAATCCTTATATGGTTTGAAACAAGCACCCAAGCAATGGCATCAAAAGTTTGATGAAGTGATTTTATCTAGTGGTTTTAAATTAAACCAAGCAGATAAATGTGTATATAGTAAATTTGATGATTATGGTAAAGGAGTTATAATTTGTCTATATGTTGATGACATGTTAATCTTTGGGACTGACCAAAGTCAGGTTGATTTAACAAAAGAATTTTTGTCATCAAAATTCTCCATGAAAGATATGGGGGAGGCTGACGTTATCCTTGGCATTAGGATCAAACGTGAAAGCAAAGGAATTTCGATTTGTCAATCTCATTATATTGAGAAGGTGTTGAAAAAGTTTAATTGCTTTGAATGTAATCCTGTGAGTACCCCTGTTGATCCAAGTGAGAAGCTTATGCCTAATCAAGGTGAAGCTGTATCACAACTTGAGTATTCTCAGGTGATTGGCTGTTTGATGTACGCCATGACTTGTACAAGGCCGGATATTGCTTTTGCTGTGGGAAAACTGAGTAGATATACTAGTAATCCTAGTACTCATCACTGGCAAGCAATTAGGCGGGTACTGAAGTACTTGAAGAAAACTATGGACTATAGTTTATCTTATAATGGGTTTCCTTCGGTAATAGAAGGATATTCTGATGCGAGTTGGATAACCAATATTGAAGATCATTCTTCAACGAGTGGTTGGGTGTTCTTGCTTGGGGGAGGTGCTATTTCATGGGCTTCTAAGAAGCAGACATGTATTACCAACTCAACGATGAAATCTGAGTTTGTTGCTTTAGCTGCTGCTGGTAAAGAAGCAGAATGGATTAGAAACTTGATCCATGAGATACCATTATGGCCTAAACCTATAGCACCCATGTCTATCCATTGTGATAGTGCTGCGACATTGGCAAAGGCTTATAGCCAGATGTACAATGGAAAGTCTAGACACTTAGGTGTCAGACATAGCATGATTCGTGAACTCATCATGAATGGGGTGATTTCTATAGTGTTCGTGAGGTCACAACAGAATTTAGCTGATCACTTGACGAAGGGATTGGCAAGAGACTTGGTGAACAAGTCTGCTGTGGGGATGGGTTTAAAGTCCACATAAATTTCTAATTATAAGATACCCAATTCCCTTCTGATGAAAATTAGAAGTTGAATTCAATGTGGAAGACTTATACTTAGAAATTTGGAGTACAAAATTTTGTATCATCCCAAGGTAAGGTATGTACTCGGACCTGTTGAATGTGAGGATGAAGTTTAGCTTCTTAATGGTTTATTTGAAAAAGTGCAATAGCAGGTGCATGACTGAAATGAACTACCTATGTGAATGTGAAGTTTTGCCGCTTCAACAAAGCTTAGACTTTTGCTTTAGATACATTCATGAATGGATATGGACACATGGCTTGTAAAGTGTCAGGATAGCTTTAGAGTATTTGAAAACTTATGTGTATGTTATTTTCAGTTATTCAAATGGGTTGAAGGGTTCAATTCTTAGAACACCCCGATTCTCGAATATTTGGAATGTGTAATGTACTAAGGTGAAAATTCAATCTTCAAGATATTTTCATTTATGCATGAGTTTTGTTTTAATTTGTTTAATTCTCATGAAACGAATTGCACTAAATTGGGGAGGATTGTTGGAAATTTAGTGTAATTTTGGGTTTTAATCTACACTTGTAAATGGGTTTGGAGGTACGGAGTGTACACCCATTTAGTGATAGATTACCCGGACCCAAAAGTGGTTTTCCATTATTTACTATCATGACTTGGTCTACCTGAAATTTGACTAAGTGTTTTCAGTACTAAGTTTTCTTAGTAAGCTGAAATTTGATTAAGTGTTTTGTGCTGGTTGTTCTGCATTGCTGGTCCTTGTGCTGGTTGTTCTGCATTGCTGGTCCTTGTGCTGGTTGTTCTGCGCAGCTGGTCCCTGTGCTGGTTGTTCTGCGCAGCTGGTCCCTGTGCTGGTTGTTCTGCGCAGCTGGTCCCTGTGCTGGTTGTTCTGCGCAGCTGGTCCTGTTTGCTGGTTACTCTGCGCTGCTGGTCCTGTATGCTGATTTTTGCGCTGCTGGTCCTGTATGCTGATTTTTGCGCTGATGGTCCTGTTTGCTGATTTTTGCGCTGCTGGTCCTTTTGCAGTGCTGGTTCTTAAGAGACAGCAGTAAGAAAACACTTAACACAATTTTGAGTGATTACGGAAGAATTATTCTTGCACTCACTTTTACTTTAGTGGTTGAAGGAATAATACTTGTTTATTATAAAGTGATCACTCATGTTTTGATAGTTGTAAAATATAATATTTATTTATTGTAAAAGTAACAACTTTTACTTTAATGATGGGAGTGATAATATTTGTTTATAGAAATATTCTTCCTGTAACCACTTTTGAATATTATAGAAGATACTTTTATTAATCAATCGGCCAATTGATTTTAATAAAAGACTCTTTCATGATTAAGGGTGTATATAAATATATTAACCAATATGCATGAGATAGAAAGAAGTTACGAATACCAAAATATTCTTCTGCAAAAGGATTCTTGTTTCTGCCAAAACAAGAATTTAATCTCTGTCTTATCCCAAAGTGATATTCGTGTAACCCAGGCTATAAGGGTCGAATAATTACTTTCGGAAAGTGATACCACGATTCAGTGATTTATCCGGCTATCGATTATTTTACCCTACACGAAAGAATTTAATAAAACCTCCAACAGTTTGTACAGGGAAGAGATGGTGGGTGGTGGATGTTGATTTTGGAGAATGTTTGGGAAATAGGTCGCAAAGAAATGAGGGGGTGAAGGGATGATGTGTTTTTTATATTTTGAGGGCAAGATGCCGTTTTGGAGGATTTTATGAAGGGAACGACCAGAAATCTGTTGGGTGTTAGTATGTATAAGGTAATAATTTGAGTTGTATGTAGTCCTGAATTTAAAATCTTTTTTAAATTCATTTTTCAGTTTAGCTAAACACAAAAAGTAAATTGAAAATCGATTTCAGATTTTAAAATCGAATTGAAACAATACGAAAGGATATTATAATTATAATTATACATATATTCATTTTCATGAAATTGGCACGGTTTATTTTATCTAAAATCATAATTAAGTCCAAATTGAAGGGTAGTTTCAAAACTTACACTTAAATTGATTTTCGCTTTTTTAAGTAGCTAAATACAAATGGAATGTAACAATATCCCAATATGGAATCCCTCCTCCGTGGTTTGCTGTTGGGTTGATGACCAGCAGTAGCGGATCTAGGTTTTGTAGTTACTGGTGTCACTAGTTAAAAGTTCAAAAAAAGTTATGATAGTGGTTTCACACACAAAAAATTACGCTATTCAGTGGTATTATTAGTTAAAAATCTCGAAATTTTTCCAGTACATCGCATTTTCCAGTGGTAGTCCGTGCTACCACCGGATCTAAGATGGATCCGCCCTTGGTGACCAACAGGTCCCAAGTTTGAAACCAGGATGAAGAATTATTTTTTCTGGACTATAGCAATTGAGCCTAGCTTAGCGGCCTAACCCAGTTACTTATTTCATTCAATTTAATCTTCATCTTTCTCACCCAGAAGTAAAAATCTTGAAAATAATAAAACCAAAAACAAAATCAAATAACCAATACCAAATTTAAGGTCAATACAAAAAACAAAATTAAATGTGCAGGTGCAGGTGCTGTTTTGGAATTTATCTCGTGTTTTTTTTTATATTCACGTGTGATGCGTAAGCCTTGAACTAAATTCCATAAAACCCTGTAATGAAAACGTTGTACTATAATTTGTAAACCGAGTATGATTTGTAAATATACTTTGATCGACTATAGAATATATATTATTCAAATCAATCTTGTTTCTGTTTTATGTGAGTACGAAAGGAACCACACAAAAGCTTTGATTTTTTTACGGAAAAAAAAAAACCACAAGCTTATTTTGCAAAGGAAAACGGCTCGGTCCGGGTGGGTTTCAGGATCGAGTTCAAGTGCAACTTCATATTTTTCAAGAGCACCCACAAAGTCCCCTAGATCGAAACCTCTTGTTCCCTGATTATTTTAGCTAATGAGCTCTCTTTTAACAAAATTTGTTTTTCATGAGCTCTCTTTAACAAAATGATTGTGTCTATATATCAATACTTCCACCATTTTAGACCAGTGACAAATAAATTTGATGTGCGGAGGAGTTGTTTTGGAATATGAATTTGATTGTGGAAGCGTTGTTCAAATAAAAAATCAACACTTGCCTAACATGTGATTTGACTTAACGGACATTTTAACGCTCGTTAGCTTCAAGGATTGAACCCACAAAACAAGAAAAACACAAGGACTGTTCATGTAACCTTTTTAATTCAAGAAATGATACATAATTTTTTTAATCGTTTTAACAAATAACCGGCCACATTTTATTTATATTTAAAATATATGTTTAAAATTTATGAGTTATAGTGATATGTTTTTAAATATATATAATCTACATTAGAATAAAATTGAATGTATATAAATTAGAGAAAAAATTTCACGGCTCCCGTAAGTTGAAATAAGATTATATTTATTTTTCACCTAATAATTTGTTTCAGTACATCTTTTGATAGACAAATAGAAACAGAGTAAAATTTGGAAAAAATAAATAACCCTAACCATGGACACCCAAACTTACCATCTATCCAAAATTAAGGTTTCATTGAAATTCCCAATTTATTTTTCTGTTTGGGTTTAGATATTTATCTTACCGTTTAGGGGTACAAACCCTAATCTTTTAGTTGGTGTATTAATTCGCTGCATGTTCTGGAAACAAAATTTGTGAAGTCATTATGTGAAATTCTTTGTAAGATATCTCTAAACTCATTTATCTTTGTAATGATTGTCTCTAGTTTTAGGAGTTCTCTTTTATTGTTTATATGTTTATATGTATGTAAGAATTATGATCTCTGATATGTGTTATATTGTTTATATATATATATGTATATATGTATGTATGAATTATGATCTTTGATATGTGAGTTTATCTGAAATTCTCGGTAATCTGCTTTCTTTGTTGAGTATTTTCAGGAAATGACTATTATTTGAAGAAGTAATATGGCTAAGTTGTCAAATAAAAGGATCTAGTTCACAATCATTTTATAAAATATCTTGTTCTATAAAATGTTACAGAATTTCGAACTTTGAACAGAACATTGAATCACTTATTCACTATTTTACCTGCAGAACTTTGAATATTTTAACTGCAGAACTTTGAATAGAATTTCGAAGTATCTAGTTCACAATCATTTTCAATTCAAAAGACAAAAGTCAACATTAGATGTACGTTTGACTTTGACCAACTCTCCTTCATAGCTTTCATTGTCGATCTTGATCGATCAGTTTATTACATATATTTTACATGACCCGCAACTACATCAAAGATAGAACAACTTTAATTTCATATCATACCATGATCATAAAAGTGATTGATTATGTTTTCTTGAACTTGACCTTAAAAGGGATATTGTTTAAAACCAAACTTCTACGTCCTCTGTCATTAGTTATCGCAGAACCAATATCCGCACACTTTGGCTTACAACTCTTGCACACAGAAGGGCAGTACACAAGCTTATAATGATCTTCAAACTTCTGTATTTTGAACCAATTGCTTATCGTTTCTCGACCTGGATTTCCTAAAACCCCCTGATTGTACACCATCGGTGTCACGAAATTATCAACAACAACCTTCCAAACACTCCCTGGAGCACACGAGTGAGGGTCCTCGAACTTAATGTTAAGATCAGTTGATTCGTAAATGATTCCATCTTTGTTAGGATTAGCCGGTACAAAACTTAAGGGTTTCCCATCCAATTCATCACTAACTTCTTGAGCCACTTCAGATGGGCACCAGAACCCACCTCCACGAGCAGTGATCAGGCCACCGCCTGCACCACGTTTGGCGGGCACGATATAGTATTTGGTGCCAGATCGTAGGACGTTTCCGTTGGTGTCTCGGACAGGAATGGAAACTTGACCTGAGGAAAGTGTGGATAAGACTATGAGAATGAGGAATGATATTTTCATGTTTGGATTTTAGTAGTAGTAGTGTTTGATAGTGATGATATGCATTGGCAACTTAATTTATAGCATTATTTGTGGAGTTCGTACACATCATGTAAGAAGCCAAAACCAGTACATATACATATCAAAGTGACATGCAAGCAAATGCTATAAGTAGCATGGTTTGTTATAGAAGGATAAATATAACCTCAAGAGGTAGCGTAGTGGTTGGAGGTTTAGAATTTTTCGGTGGACTTAAGTTCAATTCTGGATGTAGCTTTGGGCATTGGGTTAACGGATAAGGTTTTCTTGTTCAGTCTACGCACGGTCAAGGAGAGTATTTTTCTCAGATGTACACGACCTATCCAGGTTCTCTGTGACCATTTCTGACCTTTTTCTCTGGTCACCCCAATATATACTGTCACTGATGTTTGAACCTAATGCTTATCACGACCCTAACTACTAGCCCGTACCTTTCCGGGGAAAAAAGGATAAAGATGGTTTCAGGATATAATTAAATAATGTCTATATTGTTAGATTTGTATTCTAGGTGGAGTGTGATGATAATCTCGGACTAATTATCTGAATGATGTTTGAACATAAAACACTTTCATGCATTAACACGTGTTTTTATTATCGGCTTATAATTGCATCACAAGTACATCAAAGTGTTCATCAAGGGCAAAAAAGTTATTATGCCTTCTTGAACATGACCTTAAGAGGCTTATTATTTAAAACCAAACTCCTACGTCCTTTTTCACCAATTGAAGAACCAACAGCTGCACAATCAGGCTTACAAGTGTGACAAACTGATGGACAGTACACCAACTTATAATGATCCTCAAATTTGTCTATCTTAAACCAATTACTTATCGTGTCCTTTCCCGGCCTTCCTAAAATCCCCTGGCTCGTTAATGTTCGTTTCCCATTAGAAAACTCTGCCCTCCAAACCGTGTTTGGAGCACACGTTGATGCATCCGAGAACTTAATATTAAGATCAACAGTTTCGCGAATAATGCCATCTTTGTTAGCAGATGCAAAATTAACGGGGAGACCGTTACTGCCTTCACTAACTTCTTGCACCACTTCAAGTGGACATGTTTGGCCGTTTCCTCTGGCTAAAGTTAGGCCACCACCCTCGCCATGTGCAACGGGCAAGACATAGTAGTTTGTGCCTGATCGGAGGATGTTTCGATCAGTGTCGAGGACTGGGGATCGCCGGAATTGGCATGAGGAAAGTGTAAGTATTGATAAGAGAACAAATGTGAAGAAAAAGCTTTTCATTTTATGATTGTGGTTATAGTTTGTTTAATTAGGTAGTCACGTATTTATAGTAATGGAGATGCAAATATGCCAAAAGTATTGTGTCAATGTTTAGATGGCAACAAAAGCCAATGCTAAGTGAGGCAATTGTTTGTTATAATGTTTGTTATAAATGGATAATATTTTGTGGGACCTGCTTAAAAGTACGTTTAGCCTTGAAACAATTAGGGGAAGGATTTCAATTCTCAAGATTTGATTTCAAATCTCATGGGATTTGAAATCTCACAGGGATTTGAAATTATGGGATTTGAAATCATATCTTCTGTTGGGTTCGAGGTTTTCAAATTTCAGAATTTGTAATGCGAATCCGAAACGGGAACGCGATCGCAAAACGCAAACCCAAAATCGAAACGTGAATCCAAAACGGGAATCGAAATGCGAATCAGAAATCAAAATGCTAACCCGAAATGGAACATGAAACGCGAACCCGAAACGCGAACCCGTAACACGAACCCGAAACGCGAACCTGAAACGCGAACCCAAAATGCGAACCCGAAACTCGAACTCGAAACGCGAACTCAATCGCGTATCCGAAACGTGAACCCGGAACTCGAACCCGAAACGCGAACCCGAAATGGAACCCGAAAGGCGAACCCGTAATGGGAACCCGAAAAGCAAACCTGAAACGCGAATCCGAAACGCGATCCCGAAACGCGATCCCGAAACGCGAACCCGAATCGCGAACCCGAATCGCGAACCCGAAACGTGAACGCGAAACGTAAATCGTATACGTAAAATCTTAGAACATAGGATTTCAAATCCCTCACATATACAAAGGATTTTCAAATCCTTCATCTATGGGATTTCATGGGATTTGAAATGCAAATTTCTCGAACCAAATCCCCCAACCAAACATGGGATTTAATGGGATTTGAAATGCAAAACGCTCCTAATCCCACGAAATCTCACGAACCAAACGCCCCCTAAAGAGTTCTGCCATACAAGTCTTGTTAATAAATTTTTATCTATAAAAACTCCAGGGATGATTGATTGTCATGAGCTCACGTGTAGAACACGTGCATCATCCAAATAAAGAGCCACGTAGAAGTCATGTGCCTCCAGTGACGGAACTTAAAACTTTTTCTTAGGAGGGCGAAAAATAATATGAATACCGGTTCTTACATAAATCAAATCTAACTGAAAGACGTTTTCATAAAACAAGTATTATATATGAAGCATCTTAATCTCAAGAAACTTAAGCTAGACAAATAATATGAATTTTGATGGTGAATATTGTGTGCAATAATGTGTATATGTACAGACATAGAAAATCAAATGCATATGATTTTATCTTCTTTCTTTTCATAATCTATCATTGACAATATGAACATATAAGCAAAAAGTAACAAAATTATATGGTTGTAATTTTTGTTAGGAGGGCCACCAATATATAAATTAATTTTTTAGTCTCAAATACTACATCAATTTAACTACTAAATCCAATAATTCGAAGGGCCATGGCCCTCCTTTGCCTTTGAATAGTTCTGCCATATTGTGTACCTCTTCATCAAAGAGTTGTAACAGATTCTGTTACAACCAACTTTCCCTCCAAACGCTGTTGATGCAATTTTTGGGCTATAAATGTAGCTGGTAGTTGTAATATACAATTTAAGCTGTCATTAATTTGTGTGAAACAATTTTCTTTCTAACTCTAAATGTAACGTCGATTTTATCCGTTATTCGTGCAAAATACAAATATAACATTGATATCTATAGATCAAAGGACTAATATGATTTTTCAATAACCGTCTATTTACTTTAATGATATAGCGTGAGTTGTGTACTTTTGATGAGTAGAGGTTTTAAATTTATTATGTAACGAAACATATTTTTTTTTTTTTTTATATTATGTAATGTAACATATGAGGTACATGTTTTAACGGCAATTTATTGGGTTTATATTTACATTTACATTATTCATTATATTATATTATACTATATACTAATTAGTGTAAATGGATACCAATCATATCTCGCAAACTCGCCAAAAACCACTGTTACACTGTAGCAATCACTGTAGCAATGTTACTGTAACATTTATTTATTTTTTTTATTTTTTATTTTTTGGAACCACCTAATTTGTAACTGCTTTGTTTTTAATAATAACAATATGAAATTTTTATAATAAAATCCTTAAATTAGTTGTAACCACATAATTATACTAATTGGATAGTAATATTTTTTAAATTGACTGATACTATCTTGATGAAAAAAGAACAGAATAAGTTGTGCCCAGTTAAAAATAAAATAAAAATATAAACTAATACATAGTTGGAGTTTTAGACAAAAAAAAAAAAAAAAGATAAGGGTGGCGGTGTCGAAAGAGTGCGACGATTCAGATTTGTAAGGTGGCTGGCGATTTGCTGGAGGTAAGCGGCGGTTGGGTATGCAATTTAAAATAATGGTAAAAAAATTATGCAAATTCGATTGCACTACATATTTCATAGTCATTTTTCGAAATGGCATTGTAATTATATGAAATCGTAAACAAAAAATTTTTTGCACACCACCGCGAAGCGTGGTCCACTTTACTAGTTATCTCTATATACTATTAGAAAAAGTTGACTACTCCCTCTTGAGTTACCGTTTCCTTTGAAATGAGTTGTCTTTTTTCAACACTTTCCAAGAGTCTTTTGGTCATTTTTTCTCGCTCCAGCCTTATACTTATAGTTTTTGGGGTTTTTTACCCCTTAATTTCTTTTTCATTTTTCTGATTGGAACAACTGAGAAGCTGATTGGAACAATTGAGAAGTAGGAAGACTTTATTGGCGAAAATTTTCATCCCTCTCGCCTGACAACTCACCATCCCCATTTGATTGTTTCATCGAACGATGATTTTTCGACGATTGATTTCTACTTGCGGTCATGGGGTTAGGTATGGTTTTATGATGGTCATATATGGTAACATTTCAGATGGTTAATCATCGATGGTTGTTATACTTGATTTTGGCAGATAAGATTGTCGTTGGGTTGTTGGGCTTGATTTTGGCAGTCGGGATGGTTGCCAACGTTGGTTTTTGGGGCCCGGATGGTTGTTGTCGTCGGTTTATGCTGCTAGTTTTTTACTAACGTTTCTTTTGTATAAGTGGTAGTAGTGATGTTTTTGGTGCTCTGGATAGTACAATTATTTTTTGCTTTCTATTGATATATGTGGTTTGTTTGATTGATATTACAATTACAATCTGTAAGTGGTAATATAATTATGGTTTGTTTGATTACAACAACAACAACAACAACAACAACAACAACACCCAATCCCATTAGAGTGGGGTATGGGGGATGTGAGATGTAGACAATCCTTCCTCTATCCTAGAATAAAGAGAAATCATTTCTCCACCCCGAGTTAAACACTCACAAGAGCGGAGAAAGTCCTCCCTCTCACTATTCGACGGGTAAAGAGATTGCTTTCAAGGGGATCTCCGGCCATAAAGAATGAAAAAAAAAATAAAAAAAAATAAATAGAAAAATATATAAAAAAAATAGTAATAATAAATAAGAAAATAAAAAAAATAAAATAAACGGAGACGCCATGAAAATGGTAGAATCAAATTTTCATAGATTTTACATCTTGCCTGGAGTTCAATTTAGGCTCTAAGCGGCAGTCAAGTCGCCAATAAATCGACGCTTGCTAAGCCTCGCTTAACAGAACCGTGTATATGTGTGTATATATATATATAAATAATAATAATACTCATAGTACACAAAAAAAAGTATGTATATATATATATATATATATATATATATATATATATATATATATATATATATATATATATATATATATATATATATATATATGAGAACATACCTTAGGCTGCTGAGCAGGGCTCCAGACAAATCGAGAAAAGCTACACTAAAAATAAAACATAAAACATACATATCTACAGACATAAACCAACATACATACACCCAAACATACATACATACATACATACATACATACATACATACATGCCCCCATACATACGTACATTCAAACATCCGTATCTAAACAATACATAAAACAAACACACATGAAACATACAAGCGTACATATAAACCTACCCACAAAGACAGAAACATACAAACACACTAACAAACCTACATCCATAAACATACAAACATAGAAACAAACATAAGCATACTTACATACGCATACATACAAAAACATACAAACATCCATAAACATGCACAAAGCAACCATATATGCACACATATAAAATATATACCCAA
Organism: Rutidosis leptorrhynchoides; assembly: GCF_046630445.1. Lineage (NCBI taxonomy): Eukaryota > Viridiplantae > Streptophyta > Magnoliopsida > Asterales > Asteraceae > Rutidosis > Rutidosis leptorrhynchoides. The sequence continues at coordinate 45,422,716 of NC_092340.1, forward strand.
AAAGCAACCGTACCTAAACATGCACACAACCATACCCTAAACCCTAAACATGCGTCCAAACATGCACGAAACTCCGTACAAACACAAACATACCACCACACACATTCAAACCCAAAACCAAGCCGGGGTCCTGGTTAAATGCAAAGCACGGAATACCCGATACATGAAGATAAATATGTACACAAACAATCATACAAAGATCACTACAAAGGAAGACACAAACACACAAGGGATACACTCTTGTATTCCTCGAGAAAGCTCATCAAGGATCAAAGCGAAAAGAAAAGGGCTAAGGGCCGATCCCTGATGCAGACCTACTTCTATTGGGAAAACTTCGGTAGTTCCCACCGGCGTTCGAACGCAAGACTTCGCCCCTTCGTACATATCCCTAATAGCCCGAATATATCTACTCGGGATACTTCTACCTCTAAGGGTCTTCCAAATCAAATTTCATGGGACGCAATCGTAGACCTTTTCCAAGTCTAAGAATACCATCTCGAGATTCTTTTGCTTTTCTCTATACTTCTGTATATGGTTTGTTTGATTGATATTAACAATTGGTTGCTCTTTGTTTACTAATTTGTCACTTTTTTATTCTATTGTAGAAACATCAACTTGCATGAATGTTAACCATGTGTTACAGTTGTCAATTCGTATAGGGAATGATTGCAGTTTCCCATTTTTGGTGAAGCCAAGTTCATGGCATGTGTAGTTTTTTCAGCCTCTTCTTATTGTTTAAGTTAATTACTAGCTTTGGTACTTATATAATTATTTAGATATGTTCAGTTTATATACGATTAAGGATAGTAGTTTTTTGAAAGACGTTTAATTATATATAATTTTCTTGTGCAATACCAAGCGAGAACGCTAAATAGGTGATGCACTGTTCACATGTTTGTATTCACTGCCATGCACTTATGATATGGCGACCAGTTGAGGTCGTAATTCCCGGAAACATTTAAACAACTATGTATCCAAACCATGAATGTTGTAGCATCTTTTGTATCTAAATAACAACACTATGATCGGTGTCGAACGGTCAAAAATAGCCTAATTACTCTACTTTAGATAGGGTAAGCAGGATTCGTTCCACGAGAAGTTATGGTTAACTAGTAAGCAATTTCAAGGTTGTTTTGGTTGTTTAACTAAAAGCTACTAAGATGTATCAACTAATATTAAAACTTAAAACTTAAACTAAAGTGCAATTGAGAGTGTTGAGATGTAAACAATGAGAGTAAAGCCTTTATCCTTTCACAATCCCAATCTAACATGTATTCATTCAAACAAGTGTTATGTTTACCAAATGTTGATCAAATCTCATAGACAAGACTTTTTAAATTCGTTACTTCTATTATCTTGGGATTAAACTATGTAACCTAGACACTGTGTCTTTATCCCTAATCTAATTAACACTAAGTTGGATCAAGAACACACTGTTAAATCACAATAATTTAACTTGCAATAACAAAACATAGAACTTGCATTAATCAACAATTGATTTGGTTCACAATATCATAATCCATAAGTATTAAAACATCACAAACCACATAATCTTGAATGAAATCATTCATATTTTAATTGTTCATGGAAAGAATAAAGTTAAGAAGACTAGCCAAGCATGTTGGTGATGATGATCATGGAGATTCTTGAAGATTGCATGATGAACAACACTTTAATCCTAGCTTGAATCCTTGAGCAATGATGATTTTGGAGTGTTTTAATATATTTGGGAGTGATCTCTGCTGCAAAAACTGATGGAAAAAGTGTTCCTTTCGTAACCCTAATGGTCTCCTTATATAGGGGTTGGATAACTTGGTCCCAAAGCTAAAATTCGTATTTCCCGGCACCAGCTTTTTTGTGTTGGCGTATTTTACGCCAGTGTTGTTTCAGCTTGGGCGTATTTTTACGCTAGAAAGTGGGTTTTGCTCTGGCCAGACCTGAGATGTGGCGTATTTTACGCCCCAACTGGCGTATTTTACGCCAGTGTTAATTCCTGGGTGATTTTTCGATATCTTCAAATCCGCCTTTAACCGCTATTTTCTACCACGTTTCACACCAATATCTTTTCTTGCCTGTAAAACACAAAACCATATCAAAGTATCTCCTTTTTCACTCACACATGATTAATTTCACGTAGTTAAGCACAAACGATCGTGTCAAATAGGGACCGATCAAACCCCCCACACTTAACTTTTGCTTGTCCTCAAGCAAATCTATTTTTAATTGTAGGACAACAACACCTAGGTGGTATTAATTCAAATAACTTTTCGTAAAACAATGTTAACTATTAATTGAGATGTAAAGGCAATACGGGTCAATCACTCAAAACCTCAAACAATTTTTTATCCTCTAATGTGTCAATCATAAACTTTTCCTCACAGAATATTTCCTTAGTTCAACAATTCCAACACTAGTCATAACATCATAAACCTCAATCATTTCCCCAAATCATCAAATGAATCAACACTTAGAACTAAGTGAACAAATATCCTTCACAACTTCTCATGATCCACTCTTAATCTTTTAACAACAATATAAATGTATCTAGGTAGCATGTAAAAAAAACACAAAATGGGTTAAATTACATTCGGAGTGATTTCATTGTGTTAGTCATGACTAAAAAAAATGGGTGTAAAGCGGTTACGAATGTTGAACCAATCAAACTTTATAAGGTTTAGAAATTTTAACGTGACCCTCATTCGTACAAAGATAAATTAATTTAAATCGGAATGTCAACTATATCTAGAATTGTGCATATGTTTGTGTTTTTGTCCTCCTTAACTCTTCAACTAGCCAAACTCATGCCCTTGTCTACACTAGTACTAAGTGCATAGCTTCTAAGTCCCGACACCAATGAACCCCCTAAGTCTAATTGGGAATACCCCATACCACAAGCTCGATGAAGTGGATTTTGGTTAGGTTGCCCATTTGTATGAGGCATCACATGAAGGTGTAGGTACTTTTGTGAAGTTATAAGGAGTCTTACAATTCTGCCTTGACATTTCAATGAGAACGAATTTTATGTCTCAGTGGTCCATGCTTTATAAGGCACTCGTTTCACAATTTTTGGCATACTCTTCTTCTACTCTCTCTGTTTTTTTTTTCTATGCCTCAGTGGTCCATGCTCTTAAGGGCAATCGTTTCACAATTTTTTGCATATAATTTTTAAATTCGTCTCTTTCACTTCCTTCTCTTTTTTCCATGATAGCACATCGCATTTAACACATTAAGGACATTTGGGATGTAACGGTGAATGTGTGGTGATGGTGACAATGATATATAGATATATGTATGTAATGTAGATAATGGGTGTTGGGTGTGGTGAATATCATTGTCATAGCTTGTGATATAAAGTACTCCCTTTCGACCTTTGCCTAGGGAAGAGTAAACTCTACAAGTGTTGCATTGGTGACTATCATCATTATTAGCTAGGGTGGATATGCATTAGTAAGTTGCCTACCATGTCTATGCTATTAAGTTGCCTACCATATCTATGCTATTAAAATGACATGTATTGTCGCTTAGTAGGACTATGTTTGTAATGCAACATGACATCTTAACGTAAGGTTGTGATAATTTTGGCATGGCAACGTACGAGTTGTTGCTATGTAACACCCCGTTTTTCAGTTACACGTTATTTTGGACGTCATTCGAATTACGAGGCGTGTAAGCGTATATTTGGATCCCAAATAAATTTTGAGTTGATGTTCCAAAACCTTATCATTGGATAGTAAATCTCATTACGTTTTCAACGATATTTGATTCATCGAAAACAGAGTTACGGTTTGAAAGTTACGACCAAAACAAGATTCAGTTTTAGTCTCAGTTGTTTTGGATGCCGTCTGGCCATTTTGGACACCGTCCAAATGGCCTGACGGGCCAGCTGTGATATTTTAATGTTTTTAAAGGGTATATTTTGGGGTGTTTTGGTCTTTTCACTTTGGGGTCGGTTTGGGATCATCAAAACTGATCCAAGGCTCTTTCAAGACTCATTTTTCACCCACACAAACACTCCCATCTTATTTAGAGAGAGAGAGAGAGGGTGAGTTTTAGAGAGAGAAAGCTTCGATTGGAGAAGAAGAAGCTTGAATCGGGTGAAGGTTCGAGTGTTAAAGTTGTTCCTTAAGTTCTTAGCTACGTTTTGGTAGTGGTGGTAAGTTCTAACTCCGATTTTATTTACTTTGATTTTGATAGAAGGTTAGGGTTTGAGCTAGTGATGGGTTATAAACCCCATTTCTCATGAAATTAGAGGTTTTGTTGTATGTATTGTGTATGTAAACCCGATTATTGTGAGTTTAGGGTTTAATGATGAAATTGACTAGATTTGTCATGGGTTTGGGTGTTAACCACTAGGTTGTAAGTGTGTTGGTGATTTAGATGTTCATAAGAACATGGTAGATGTCAAAATGGGTTGACTTTGATTGGGTCAAAATTGATGATGACACTAACTTGGATTAAATGGGTGTTAAACGCTTTTGTTAAGTGTTAAATTATGTTTTTGGATGTAATTACTCGCGAGAAGTAATTTTGAGTTAAAATGATATTTTAACATAAGTCGAACTTGGTCAACGCAAAATGGGTAAATATTACACGTGTTGGGGTTTTTGGGTGTAAGTGGCGTTTAAAATAATTACTACCTAAGTAGTAATTTAGTGCTTAGACCTTGGTTGGTCTAATTGGTGTCGTGTATAAATTGGGTTAGTTTGTACTCATTGAAATGGGTCGGAATTACCACCCGTAGTGGTAATTGGTGAAGTCCACTTTAGGTGTCTAAATGGGCGGATTGTGGAGGTAGGTATAAAGCCTTGGTTAAGGGTGTTGGCGTCGAATTCTCTTGTAGAGAATGTATGTTGATTATGTGTATACCTATATGCGTATTATAGGTAAAGGTTTGCTCGGTGGCGTTTGGAGGCGATTTACATACGTGACTTGTGCGGGCTTTCCAAGGTGAGTGGAATAATTATGCATGTATGTATATAGTGTATTTATTTGTGTGCTATGGTACGAACCATGGAGCCGGTAGTGCCATAGTATGTGCGAGTGTGCTATGATGTGAACCACGGAGCCGGTAGCATCATGATACGTGTGTTGTAGTGTAAACCACGGAGCCGGTAGCACTATAGCACGAGTCATTAAAGTGTGAACCACGGAGCCGGTGGCACTATAAAAGAGTATGACTCGAGTTGTGATGTGAACCACGGAGCCGGTAGCATCAAAGTGTGAACCATGGAGCCGGTAGCACTATAAAATGAGGTGTGAACCACGGAGCCGGTAGCACCGAAGTGTGAACCACGGAGCAGGTAGCACTATAAAAGGGTATGACTCAAATGCGTAGTGACGTGAACCACGGAGCCGGTAGCGTCATAGCATTGCGTATGGTGTGAACCACGGAGCCGGTAGCACCATGACGCGTTTATGGTTAACCATATAGTTTGTGTATGTAGTGTTGTGTAGCATATTATATTTTGGAGTATATGCTATTGTTTATGCTAGTTGCGGTAATGGAGGTTATTAGCTTTATACTTGGAGTTCGTATGCTAATATTATATTGCTAGCATGTTTGCGGTATGTGAGTAGGTGGTTGCAAGTAGGTATATTATATATGCATGTGTATACTTATTGCACTCACTAAGCCTAGGCTTACCCCTCTCGTTGCTAGTTGTTAGACTAGACGTGCAGGAGCGCTTGGGCTAGAAGGGGTAGCTTTTGGATAATTGGACGTGGATGGGGGATTTGGTAATCCCCGGGATTATGCTCATGGTATCGGGTTGGGTTGTAGAGTCCTAATCCGTCAATACATATATAAATGGGTCGAAATGGTCACCTTGTCGTAGTTTGGGTCGATGTGAGCCCGGTGTTGTAAAACTTGATTTTATTGTGGAAATCTATTTATTATAATTATACTAATGTGTTGTGAAAACCGTTTCGTTTAAAAGTGTCGGGAAGCGGGTTTTCCGCCCGCGTGAATTTGAAAAACCGAGCAGAAACTTTTAGTTCATTTGGACGCCGTCCAGATCTTCACTGCTGAACGCCGTCCAAATAACTGGACGCCGTCCAGATTGTCTGTTAAAAAAAATTTAAGTCATGTTTTTGGTAAAACGAGGTTGGGTCGTTATAAGTGGTATCAGAGCATAGTCTAAGGGAATTAGGTGACCTTGGAATAGGTCCCTAGTCTTAGACTTAATGGCGGTTATGCATTATATGCGGGACTTGTAGGAATATGGGTCAGAGTGAGATTTGAAAGTGCCTAATATAAGTAGGTGAACCTGGACATGGTTAGTGATAGCCACCTAGGTTGTAGGTTGACTTGTTGTTGCGGTGTACTTGTGTACATTTATTATTATATTGTGTATAGGTGTATATATACAGGTATCTATTTCGTGCGGTGTCCTAAGGATGAATCTATTGGAGAGATTCGAATGTTTGACGGTTTTGAGTGATCAAGTTCACGGTAAGGACTTTGGTCATTCGGGTACTAGGAGTTATCGTGTGTTCTCTTGTGTGAATGTTGCGTCAGCCTGGGTAAAGTACTTTGCGTGACCATGTGAAAATGGTAAGGTACGCATTTGTAATAGTGACCGATCACCATTATTACGAAAGTGTATTTTGACATCAAGCATGACATGACGAGTACCGAACGGAGGAAACGTGGCATGGTTGGGGTAGATTCGGGATAAATAAGGAATCTTTTATTGATTCCTAGGATATAGTTGTCTCGGGTGATGTGCTTGCAGTCACATCGGGTCCATTGCGAGTCGGGAAGTGCTACGGTGGATTCGGTTAGTTAAGATGAGTGGGTGGAACTCACGAGTTCGGCGCATACTTAGTCACCCTAAGTAGTGGGTGCATTATTGAGATTATCATTCGTTGTGGTTACTCATCGTAACTAGGATGACCGATTAGTGTATGTGTGTGCGACGAGGACTTGAATCCCGTAATGGGACGTAGCAACTCTAGTGATTTTAGAATTGGGTTACACTCTGTAGAGTGTGTGGTTAGAGGATCGTGTGAGGATTCTAGTTGTGAGTCGCCTTGGAATTGGCGAACCGAGGAGTTGATAATGCTAAAAACGAACATATATTTCATAGCATTATTCCTCAAGAAAGACAAGCTTTTAGTTGCAATTGTTCTATTGTAAAGGAATATTCGTTTAAATAATAAAAGGTGAAGACAAAAGACAGATTCGACGAATTGAAGACGCAAACGACCAAAAAGCTCAAAAGTACAAAAGACAATCAAAGAGGTTCCAATTATTGATAAGAAACGTCTCGAAATTACAAGAGTACAAGATCCAAAACGCAAAGTACAAAATATAAAATTGTACGCAAGGACGTTCGAAAATCCGGAACTGGGACCAGAGTCAACTCTCAACGCTCGACGCAACGGACTAAAAATTACAAGTTAACTATGTATATAAATATAATATAATATATAATTAATTATATTAATTATATATATATTATATTTATAAAATAAATCGTCGGCAAGAAAGACTCCAAATTGGATGAGCTGTATTTACAAACTCCGCGACTCGCGGAGTTTGAAGGCAAAAAGGGCCGCGAGTCGCGGAGTATCCCTGAACTCAATTCCCTATAAAGCCAACCGAATTCTGATCATTTTTCATGATAACATATATCCATCTCTCTATCTATATCGTATATATTTATATTTATATTTTAATTTTAATTTTAATTTTAATCCTAATAATAAGGGTATGTTAGCGAATGTTGTAAGGGTGTAAGTCGAAATTCTGTCCGTGTAACGCTACGCTATTTTTAATCATTGTAAGTTATGTTCAACCTTTTTAATTTAATGTCTCGTAGCTAAGTTATTATTATGCTTATTTAATCCGAAGTAATCATGATGTTGGGCTAATTACTAAAATTGGGTAATTGGGCTTTGTACCATAATTGGGGTTTGGACAAAAGAACGACACTTGTGGAAATTATACTATGGGCTATTAATGGGATTTATATTTGTTTAACTAAATGATAGTCTGTTAATGTTAATATAAATATTTACAATTGGGCGTCCCTATAAATTACCATATACACTCGATCGGACACGATGGGCGGGGTATTTATATGTACGAATAATCGTTCATTTTACCGGACACGGGAATGGATTAATAGCCACTAGAATAATTAAAACAGGGGTGAAATTATGTACAAGGACACTTGGTATAATTGATAACAAAATATTAAAACCTTGGGTTACACTCAGTCGACATCCTGGTGTAATTATTAAACAAAGTATTAAAATCTTGTTACAGTTTAAGTCCCCAATTAGTTGGAATATTTAACTTCGGGTATAAGAATAATTTGACGAGGACACTCGCACTTTATATTTATGACTGATGAACTGTTATGGACAAAAACCAGACGGACATATTAAATAATCCAGGACAAAGGACAATTAACCCATGGGCATAAAACTAAAAATCAACACGTCAAACATCATGGTTACGGAAGTTTAAATAAGCATAATTCTTTTATTTCATATTTAATTTCCTTTATTTTATATTTAATTGCACTTCTAATTATCGTATTTTTATTGTTATTGTATTTAATTGCATTTTTAATTATCGTACTTTTTAATTATCGCAAGTTTATTTTATCGCATTTTTATTATTCGCAATTTCATTATCGTTATTTACTTTACGCTTTAATTTAAGTCTTGTATTTATTTTTAATATTTTACATTTGGTTTTAACTGCGACTAAAGTTTTAAAATCGACAAACCGGTCATTAAACGGTAAAAACCCCCCTTTATAATAATAATATTACTTTTATATATATTTGTATTTTTATAAAAGTAAACTAATATAGCGTTAAGCTTTGTTTAAATATTTTCCCTGTGGAACGAACCGGACTTACTAAAAACTACACTACTGTACGATTAGGTACACTGCCTATAAGTGTTGTAGCAAGGTTTAAGTATATCCATTCTCTAAATAAATAAATATCTTGTGTAAAATTGTATCGTATTTAATAGTATTTTCTTGTAAAATTTAATAGTATTTTATATACACCTCGCGAAACATCAAGTTATTTTTGGCGCCGCTGCCGGGGACAATCTAGCTTAAAAGCCGGAAGCAACGCTAATATTTAAAAAAAAACGTCAAGTTTTAAACTGTTCCAGAGTTGAATTTTGGAACCCCGCGACTCGCGGGGTTTGATGCTTTGAATACCGCAACTCGCGGAGACACTCTGACACGCGACAGAAACCCTAATCTGTAATTAATTACGGAGTAATTATTAATTATTATTATTATTAACCCTAATTTATTATTATTATTATAATTAATTTTATTTTTAGTTTTACTTTTTATTTAATTTATATTTTAGTTAAATTAGTTTAATTAAATTGTAAAATTAATAGTTTTAATAAATAAATAATATAAAAATAATATTTTTATAAAAATTGTACTTTTTACAACTTTTTATATATTTTTATATTTTGTCCCTTTTTAATCGTTTTAACGTAATATTTGTATTTTTAGCTCATATTTAGTTTTAAACTTAGTTTTAGCCATAGTTATTTTTACTTCTAGATTTTTAGGCTTTGCCAAAGAATTCCTTAAGTGCTTTTTCTTTAGACTAAGATTTAGGTACTTTAGAATTTTGCGACGCCTTTTTAAGTTTTAGTTTCTTTTTAAGTTATTTCCATTTGGGATTTAGTTTTTCCTGTAAGCTTTAATATTTTTAGACACCTTTTACCTATGTATCAATTATCATTCCAATTAGTAATCTCAATTTGCGATTATAATTTTAAGTTAGTTGTAGTAATAAGGTTAGGTTAGTCAAGTGTTATAAGTTTCTTTTATTTTTCCGTCACCTTTTATTTTTCAACCATTTTTCTTTTTCGACCTTTTTCGACGAGCTCTTTTTCTTTCTTATTTCTCGCTATTCTAGTTTTAGGACATAGATTTTTATTCTACTTCTTATCTAATTTTCTTAAAATTACGAAAATTTATTTTAAGTGGTTAAATTAATAGACATCAAAATTTTCTGGTTCGTAGTAATAGTTGGATTTGTACGTGGACCGGGTTATTGGAGCCAAACAGTCCTCAATTATATTGAGACCAAACGAATCCTGCCCCTCTGCTGCATCTTTTGGCTATTCAAAACGTGGGCAAAATCAGAAAAGTCTATTGATTGGATAACTTATTATAATTTTTCTTTCCTTTTAAAAACTAATAGGATATTCAGTGAATGCACCGAGCAAGACGTTCACCACCTTTTGTACGTTCACCACCTATAACTAGATCAAGACAATTAGCAAATATTACTGCCGTTGATTTTTCTTTAGAATCGTCATCCAGTCAACCAAGTACTCCAGTTCAAATTTCCGATAATCCATTTTTTGAACCCGGCCTCACAATTAAGAATCCGGAGAATATTCAGGAACGATTCGTAGATCCTGAACCACTAAATTTTCCTCCAGAACCACCAATCATTCAAACAGAGATTGTTGAGGAATGAACCATTAAATCAGAATCCTCTAGTGATTCCGATTCAACAAATTCAATTATGGAGAATCTGGAACCTTTAAGTATGGAAGACCGAATGAGAGCTAAACGCACTGGCCAAGGTCACGCAATTACTCATCCAGACATTAATGCGCCAGATTATGAAATCAAAGGATAAATTCTACACATGGTGACTAATCAATGCCAATTTAGTGGTGCGCCGAAGGAAGATCCAAATGAACATTTACGTACCTTTAATAGGATCTGCACACTATTTAAAATCCGAGAAGTAGAGGATGAACAGATATATCTCATGTTATTTCCCTGGACTTTAAAGGGAGAATCCAAAGATTGGTTGGAATCGTTACCTGAAGGGGCGATTGATACATGGGATGTTTTAGTTGAAAAATTTCTTAAACAATTCTTTCCGGCATCTAAAGCCGTAAGACTTCAAGCAGAAATTGTTACGTTTACACAGAAGCCAAATGAAACTCTATATGAGGTGTGGACAAGATTTGGAAAGTTGTTAAGAGGATGTCCGCAACATGGTTTAGACACCTGTCAAATAGTACAAATATTCTACCAAGGATGCGACATCACTACAAGGAAAGACATAGATATAGCAGCTGGTGGTTCTATTATGAAGAAAACCGAAACTGATGCTTACAAAATTATTGATAACACTGCTTCCCACTCACATGAGTGGCACCAAGAAAAAGATATCGTTAGATCATCTAAAGCAGCTAGAGCCGATTCTAGCCATGACTTAGATTCCATTTCCGCAAAGATAGATGCTGTGGAGAGACGAATGGAAAAGATGACTAAAGATATTCACTCAATACGAATTAGTTGTGAGCAGTGTGGAGGACCACATTTGACAAAAGATTGTCTCAGTATTGAATTAACAATGGAACAAAGAGAGAATATTTCATACATAAACCAAAGGCCTGGAAATAATTATCAGAATAATTATCAACCGCCAAGACCGATTTACAATCAAAACCAGAACTATAACCGAAATATTCCATACAACAACCAACAAGGTCCTAGCAATCAACAAGTATCCAATAATACTTACAACCAGCAAAGACCTAATTTTCAAAACAAACCATCACGACAAACCGATGATAAAAAGCCGAATTTAGAAGATATGATGACGAAGCTAGTTGAAACTCAAACACAATTTTTCACATCTCAGAAACAAACCAATGAACAAAATGCTCAAGCATTTAGAAATCAACAAGCTTCTATTCAAAATCTGGAACAAGAAGTAAGTAACCTAGCAAGGTTAATAGGTGAAAGAAAACCGGGAAGTTTACCTAGTGATACAAATGCTAACCCCCGGAATGAAACAGCTAAAGCCATTACCACAAGAAGTGGTACAACACTTAAACCACCTGAAATACCTGTAACTTCTGATGAAGCTATTCCTACTCCACAAGAACCCCAATCTAATCAAGATAAGGAAAAAGAACCGGTAGTTGAAAAGGTTAATGAAGATAACACAGTTAAGGCTAAACCTTATGTTAAACCATACCAACCACCACTTCCTTACCCGAGTAAAATGAAGAAAGAGAAACTTGAAGCCGAGCAATCCAAATTATTGGATATGTTTAAACAGATAAATGTAAATCTTCCTTTCATCGATGTGATTTCAGGAATGCCTAGATATGCTAAATTCTTGAAAGATCTAATCTCAAATAGAAAGAAAATGGAAGAACTCTCAGCTGTTACTATGAATGCTAATTGTTCAGCAGTGCTGTTGAATAAGATACCAGAAAAATTATCTGATCCAGGAAGTTTCACAATTCCATGTTTTCTGGGTAGTCTTAGTTCAATAGAAGCATTAGCAGATTTAGGTGCTAGTATAAATTTAATGCCGTATTCACTATACGCTAAACTAGACCTTGGAGAATTGAAACCAACCAGAATAAGCATACAACTAGCCGATAGATCAATAAAATATCCTAGAGGGATAATGGAGAACATGCTAGTTAAAGTTGGTACTTTAGTATTTCCAGTAGATTTTGTTGTTTTGGACATGGAAGAAGATTCTCAAGTTCCTCTCATATTAGGAAGACCATTCTTAAACACGGCTAAAGCAATGATAGACGTGTTCGGTAAGAAATTGACCCTAAGTATAGAGGATGAGAGTGTTACCTTTTCAGTTGATAGAGCAATGCAACAACCACAATCTACAGATGATACATGTTATTATATTCAAACTATAGATGCACACGCAGAATTATTAGAAGAATTTCCATAATTACAAGGAACAGGAGAATGTTCTTTAGGAGAAAGTAATGAACCAATTGATGAAGCTAAAATGTTAGCTACACTTATAGCTAATGGATATGAACCAACAACAGAAGAAATTCAAATGCTAAAAGAAGAAGACAGATATCGATACAAATCATCGATAGAAGAACCACCGAAATTAGAGTTAAAGCTACTTCCAAACCATTTAGAATACGCTTATTTACATGGTGAATCTGAATTACCTGTAATAATATCGTCTTCTCTTACTGAAAATGAGAAATCACAACTCATTTCTGTGTTGAAAGCTCATAAACCAGCCATTGCATGGAAGATTCATGATATTAAAGGAATAAGTCCTTCGTATTGCACACATAAAATCCTTATGGAAGAAGGTCATAAAACGTATGTGCAACGCCAACGAAGACTAAATCCTAATATGCAAGATGTAGTTAAGAAAGAGATTATTAAACTGCTAGATGCAGGACTAATTTATCCAATTTCTGATAGTCCATGGGTAAGCCCAGTTCAATGCGTACCTAAGAAGGGTGGCATGACTGTCATTACAAATGAGAAAAATGAGCTTATTCCTACTAGGACTGTAACAGGATGGCGTGTGTGTATTGATTATAGAAAATTAAATGACGCCACCAGAAAATATCACTTTCCCTTACCTTTCATTGATCAAATGTTGGAAAGATTAGCCGGAAATAGTTACTATTGTTTTCTAGATGGATTTTTCGGATATTTTCAAATTCCAATAGCACCCGAGGACCAAGTGAAAACCACATTCACGTGCCCTTATGGTACTTTTGCTTACAAACGCATGCCATTTGGACTTTGCAACGCCCCTGCAACCTTTCAAAGGTGTATGATGGCGATTTTTCATGACATGATAGAAGAATGCATGAAAGTTTTCATGGATGACTTTTCAGTCTTCGGTGATACATTTGAAACATGTCTAGTTAATCTGGAACGAATGCTTATTAGATGCGAACAATCAAATCTAGTACTTAATTGGGAGAAATGCCATTTCATGGTTAAAGAAGGCATCGTTCTTGGACATAAAATTTCAAAAGAAGGAATTGAAGTGGATAGAGCTAAAGTAGATGTAATTGCTAAACTTCCACATCCCACCAATGTTAGAGGAGTTAGGAGTTTTCTAGGGCATGCCGGTTTTTACCGACGTTTCATAAAAGATTTTTCTAAAATTGCCACTCCTATGAATAAACTCCTAGAAAAAGATGCTCCATTCATCTTTTCAGATGAGTGTATCAAATCTTTTAATATTCTTAAAGAGAAACTCACTAATGCACCGATCATGATAACACCAAATTGGAATCTACCATTTGAACTAATGTGCGATGCAAGTGATTTTGCAATGGGAGCCGTTTTAGGACAAAGGATTAAAAAACGATTTCAACCTATATATTATGCTAGTAAGACGTTACAAGGAGCACAAACGAACTATACAACTACTGAAAAAGAACTCCTTGCTATTGTCTTTGCTTTTGACAAATTTCGTTCATATCTCGTTCTAGCAAAAACGGTGGTCTATACCGACCATTCTGCTCTTAGATACCTATTTTCAAAACAAGATGTTAAACCAAGATTAATCTGTTGGATCTTACTCTTACAAGAGTTTGATATTGAAATCCGAGATAAAAGAGGAGCAGAAAATCTCGCCGCTGATCATCTTTCTCGTCTTGAAAATCCTGAGTTAGAAGTTCTAAATGAATCGGCCATACAAGACAACTTTCCTGATGAATATCTATTGAAGATAGATTATAAAGAAATTCCATGGTTTGCAGACTATGCAAACTATTTAGTATGTGGATTCCTTGAAAAAGGATTATCGTACCAAAGACGAAAGAAATTCTTCAGTGATATAAAACACTATTTTTGGGAAGATCCACATCTGTTTAAAAGTTGTCCCAATGGAATAATACGCCGATGTGTATTTGGAGATGAAGCTAGTAAAATATTAAACCATTGTCACACAGGACCAACAGGAGGGCATTATGGGCCTCAACTAACAGCAAGAAAAGTTTATGATACTGGATTCTATTGGCCTACAATTTACAAAGACGCACACCTTCTTTGCAAATCCTGTGATGCTTGTCAAAGGGCCGAAAAAATAAGTCAACGTGATGAAATGCCACAAAATGTCATCCAAGTATGTGAAGTATTTGACATTTGGGGTATTGACTTTATGGGTCCATTTCCAAAATCTCATAATAATCTATATATACTCGTAGCCATTGATTATGTATCTAAATGGGCGGAAGCACAAGCTCTCCCAACTAACGATGCACGAGTTGTAGTCAACTTTTTAAAACGTCTTTTTGTAAGGTTTGGAACACCGAAAGCTTTAATAAGTGATCGGGGTACTCATTTTTGTAATAATCAACTTGAGAAAGTTCTTAAAAGATATGGAGTAACTCATAAAATCTCCACCGCATATCATCCACAAACAAGTGGACAAGTTGAAAATACCAACCGAGCTTTAAAACGTATTCTAGAGAAAACAGTAGGATCAAATCCGAAGGAATGGTCCATTAAATTGGAGGATGCACTCTGGGCTTTTAGAACAGCCTACAAAACTCCAATTGGAACCACACATTTTATACTTATTTATGGAAAAGCATGTCATCTTCCAGTAGAAATTGAACACAAAGTATTTTGGGCTTTGAAGACATGTAATCTTGATTTACATGAAGCCGGACGTCTACGATTAAGTCAACTAAACGAATTAGAAGAATTAAGACATGAAGCATACGAAAATTCGTTAATCTATAAAGAAAGAACGAAGAAATGGCATGATAAAAGAATCAGAAGTTCAAAAGAATTTAAAGAAGGAGACAGAGTTCTTCTTTTCAATTCACGATTCAAGCTATTTCCTGGAAAATTGAAATCAAGATGGTCTGGACCATTCATAGTCAAAAGAGTTTTTCCATACGGAACGATAGAATTAATAAATTCAAATGGGATTGAATTTAAAGTTAATGGTCACAGAGTTAAACATTACATACATGGTCCGATGGAAGTCGACAACGAAGTTAATCACAATTTCGACACCACAGCTAACTAAATGTGGGGAGAATCAAGGGGTTTATGTATTTCTGTTAGAGTTAGATTGTCTGTTTTCGTGTAGTTCTCGAAAATGGAACCCGAATGGTCTTTCCCTAGCAGACCCTAAAGAACTAGTCTTCTCCCCCCATTCTGAATTTTTATTTTTTTAGGAAATGAAGACTGCCTGTGAACTAAACCATGGTCTAATGCTACACGCTTTGATCACTAAACGTAATAATGACACACTACCGAGTGAAATAGTATCAGTAATCAGAGAAAGATTTGACGGAGTTAGAAAAGAATCCAGATGCGAAGATAATAATTACAATTTGGTAAAGGAAAATCAAAATCCGCAGCAAAAAGAAGAGCATGACACCTAGAAAGATGTCACAAATGCGGAAAATGGTCACATGGAGGTAAATGTTCAAATAATCAAACCTATTCAAATACCGAATTTGTTACTTTATGCAGAGATGGACCGTTCATATGTTTAGAAGGAAAGACACTGAATGCTCGAGGTTACGCCTATGTAGCCATGGAAAACCAATTAAATCGACTATCTTATGAATGGGATAGATCATATAACTAAGAAATCTATTTCACAGGTATGTTTGTACAGTTTTTATTTTTTTATTTTTAAACCTTTTGATAATAAACGCTAATTTGTTCGCTATAAAGTATTAAATTGGTATTGAATAAAATTAGGTTTGGCGACCGAAATTATTGATATCATTCAAAAATTTATTACATCACTGCGAAATTTAACGTTTATTCTTAAGGTATAAATATCTTTAATCAATCAACCCAAAATATTTCAAAAATTCGTCATGAGTTAAATTAGGTCTTGGAACCAAAATTACTTTACCGAAAAGAGGGGCGCATATTTTTGATAATATTTGATTGATTAAAGTGGGATAAAAAGCCAAAAAGATTTTTAATTTTATTTTTACCATGTTTTTAAAATTAATATTTAAATCTAAAATTAATATTGTAAACTTTGTAAAAACAATATATTTAAAATTGTAAATATTTGAAAAATTAATATAAGTTTGGTGTGAATTTATAATATGAATTTTTTAAATTAAGTTTGGTGTGAATTTTTAATTTTTAAAATATGAATTTTAATTTTATGCATTTTAAATTGTAAGTTTAGTGTGAATTTTTAATATTAATTTTGAATTTTATATTTAAATTGTGTGAATTAAAAAACAAAAATTTACTTTATCTCATTAAGTTAAAAATATGATTTTTAAAATTCATCGTAAGTTGAAGACTAGGTCTTTAAACTGAAATTGCTTTACCCGAGGGAGGGACGAGAACTTTTATTATCATTATTTTTAATCTTATTGAATTAAAGTATACCAAAAACATTAAAAAACCCAAAAATCTTAGCTTTTAAAACAATCGCTACAAAAAAGACAAATTTTAAAATTTTGTCGAAAGACGGACTAGGACATCGATCCGAAACGACCTCGTCCTAAATAGTAAGGGAAACAAAATTTTAAAATTAATTACTTAATTGTTTTAATTAGTATAAGATATAAATAAATAAAAAAATAAAAAAATAATAACAAACTCCGTGACTCGCGGAGTTTGAAGGGTAATTCACCGCGACTCGCGGAGGTTACGAATTACAGAAAAAAATAAAAGGAGCTGGAACAGCTCAGTTGCACACCACACACGAAAAATACTGCGAAAAACTGCCGAAAAAACCCGCAAAAACACCCCCAAAATCACAATTTTTAACCGTTAATCATCAAATCTTTTACTAAAATCATGTTGAGAAGGATGCTATCAAGGAATTACTCAAGAAAAACGGTAAATTTCTACACCTAAACACCATTTAATCCGAAAATTAGTGTTCTTGAGCAATTTTTTCCCCAATTTGATTTTGATGCTTTTTAGTGTAATTATGCTTAAATTATTTATGTATTATGCTTGTATAACCTAGATTGATGCTATTTAACATGATTAGAAGTCTTAAACTTCAAATTTTGAGTAATCTAGGGTTTGTGTTCTTGAGCAAATTTGGGGCTTTTTGATATAAACAGGTTATGGCCGATTTTTGTCATGAATTGTTGCTAAATTAAGTAGTGTAACATGTTTAGGTAGTTAAATGATCCAAACTTTGAGCCTAAACATGATTTTGAGAATTAAAGTGGACTTTTTCAAGTCTAAAAATTCATGAACTTGATTTTTGAGAGATAATGCCATTTGAAACTTGTTTAATTGCTAGTAATGATTATTTTGACATGTTATTTGAGTTGAATGCTTATGAACTTGGCGAACATTTTCGTATATGCTTATTTGAAAAAGTGTAGATTTGATAAAAATGTGAAAATGAGCTTAAGTTTGATATAAATTGATCATGTCATTGTAATTATTTTGATTGATGATTTTGCTGACACTAATGCATATTTGGATGCACAAAAATTGTGTTTGATGTATTTTGCAGACTGAAAGGGGTGAATCTTCATCCCAAGCTCGCAATGCTCCTGCTGAGAATGTGGAACAACAGGAGGTGGATAACTACTACAAGCAAGATATACCTCATCCAGTCATGACATTTTCTGATATGCACTTGGAAGATTTGCACCCGAACCTGAGATTTGACAGACTTTGGATAGATTATCTAAAATACCAAAGGGGTTTGCATACTCTTCATTCTAAAGTTGTTGAGGTACCTAGGGTCATAGAATGGGGACCCTTAGAAGCTGTAGAATTGGCCGGGCCAATTAGGGAATTACTTGTACAGAGGTATGGTAATTCTACTTTTAATGACTGGGTACGTTTATTCACCATGCGTAGACCTGTATATAAAGTATGGTGTGAAGAATTGTTGTATAGTATAGAATTAAATGATCGGGTAGCTAGTTTAACCGATCGATCTTTTATTAGATTTTTGTTAGGAGGTTCGATGCGCCACATGTCTTTACTAGACATGGCTCAGGCTTTACGTATATATACGCCTGAGGAGTTAGCATCTGCCGATTGTAGAGGGTTGATACTAAATGGTAGAAAGATAGATGAAAATTTTGATACATAAGGTGTATGGAGTCAAATGACAAGCCATCACCGATTCAAAGAGGGAAATTACTCTTATTTGGATATAGATAGAGCTGAATTAAGAGTAATTCATAGGTTTTTAGCTAATTCGATTACACAAAGAGGTTAGAACAAGGAAAAGGTAAATGAACAGGATTTGTTTTACCATATGTGTATTCGAGACCCAAAAAGCGCTGTAAGTATACCTTATTGTGTGGGTTATTATTTATCAGCTATGGTTAGGGGGATGAGACCGCATAGCATAATAGGAGGTGGTATTTTTATTACTTTGATTGCTGAATATCTCGGTGTGGATATAAGTCGGGGGGGATTATTAGTAGAAGAACCAGAACCCCGCGATACAATAGGTTTAAATGTATACCATGGTGCGAAAGTTTTGAAGAGGCGAAATAACGCCGCAGTACAATACCATGGTAGACATCCACAGGTTGAGAGAAACCAACAGCAAGGTAATGTAGGAGGGGGAAATGAAATGCAAGAAATGCAAAGGTTTATAGCTTCACAGGAGTACGAAAATGCTAGACAGAGAGCATTTGAAGATTGGCAAGTTCATCAAAACCAAATCATAGCTCATTGCCAACATATAGGTAGAAACTATATTCCTACACCAAAACCCATATTCCCTCCCTGGTCTATAAAGATGCAACCACCGTATCCTACGTATAACCCTGCCGAAGCATTCTATAGCACCTATGGTTATGCTTGGAACCCCTATTGGTATCAGTATCATCCCTAGTCTACTTAGTTTTATTTATTTTGTAATTTGTAATGTTGATACGTTTAATACTTATGTTAATATTGTAATAGTTTTTATAATTTTCTAACTTTTATTCTTAGATTTTAATAATTTTTGAATGTGGGGTAAAATACCAAACTTCAAAAATATGTATATATGTTTGCAGTTTATCTTATGTACACAATAGGGTAAAACAACGCATTTTCAAAGACTGGCATTAAGTTCAGCAAAAGCAACTAATTTTGACGACAAGATGCAAAATATATGTGAAATAACAACAAGACGGAATGAACAAATGATGTGCACCATTTATCATTCAGCAAACAAACGCCAATATATTTGGAAACTTTGGTAAAAATTTAATCATTTTCACACAAATCACCCTCAATAATTTAAATTGTTACTGATTTCTTGCAAATGAGGGCATTGCAAGATCTTAAGTGTGGGAAGGGGTTAAATTCTTTCGGATTTTAAAATTTTTATCTTAAACACTGGGTTATCATTAAAAATACTAGTAAAGCAGTAGTTGTATTAGAATCTAGTGCTCTCTGATAATAAAGAACAGCCCTAGTCTTATATACTGACTACCCAATTCTAGTAAACTTTTTCAAAATTTTCAATTAAATGAACTCAAAATCATGTTTATACATATTTATGAACGATAAAACTAGGTTTTAACACCGAAATTATTGTAACCTCGGAAAGAACATAAATTGAGAAACAAACCAAAATGTTAAAATTCATTTAAAATGGAATAGAGGACAATAAAAAGGAAAATAAAAGCCAAGTGTGGGAAAATTCTCCAAGTTATTCAAAACATATATCACATATTTTTGTACAAATAACTGAAAATACTTTTGCTTTGGACTAAACTAAAAAGTTTTACCCGATTTACTGTAAGAAAGATGGATCTACACGATGAATCAATTCCATCATTAAAAGGAAGTAAAGTCTTCCGAAAAAGAAACGCGCTTCTTGATTTAGGTCATGAAGTTGTTGTCCAGACCAGCTGTAGGTTGACTAAATATCTAGAAAAGTCATCTCTAAAATCAGCAGGAAATCCACGGACCTCAGCATCAAACAGGGTCGCCATGTGGTCAAGATTTATCTAACCATGAGAAGGATTTATCTCGCACAATGGGGGGGCACCGTGCAAATTAGCTTGATAAGACTAATGAATCAGACCCCCAGAAAGGATAATCTCCTTTTAAAGATTAAAAATCAGCTTTTAAGACTGATATTACTCAATCCTTGAGATTGACTTTAGAGATTGAGAATTACAAACTCATGGAATTCGATGATATCTAAACTCGAGCTTGAACGAGAAAATATTTTGATCAAATTAAAACCGATTTGTTTTCTGAAAACCCTATTTTCAATGCGTTCATTACCATTGAACGTAAAATCCTAGGAATTCACCTGAAATTCATTAGGTCACCTGAACTAAATCGGGTGTCAACCGTAAGAACGGTGGTTGCATAGTGGTCAAAGACAGGACCTTGTGCCAGACCGAAAAATCATAAGGGTGAGCTTTACTATTGCTCCTACTAAGGATAGTAATTGCGTCCGACACGTTATAGACCATAATTAAAAGCATGTCAGGGGACATTGCCTTAACAGTTGTTTGTTCAACGCTTTCCTTTACAACCGGACGGTAGTTTACCAAAAGGTAATATACGGGACAAGCAAACTGGAAGTGTTGCTTTCCTAATACAAGGTTAGCAAGTGGGTGACACAAAACCATAAGTTTTGAGCTAAAATTTTCAAATCTGAAACCCACCAAACCCACAAAAATATTTTGCAAACACCGGTAAAGGGTTATTCCGGAAAACTTATCTAGGGTAAAAACTAGATTTAATTTTCAAAAGATCAAATGTTTTCATAAAGATCCAATTTCCTTAATGGATCTAAATTTTTATAGTCATGTGGGACTGTAAACCATATCGTTACTACCATTGTTTATACCGCCGTATAGAAATCACTGATGTACAAAGTGTGAAGAATAAAGAAGTGATTCTAGTATTTCAAGACGATATTGCTTGAGGACAAGCAACGCTCAAGTGTGGGAATATTTGATAATGCTAAAAACGAACATATATTTCATAGCATTATTCCTCAAGAAAGACAAGCTTTTAGTTGCAATTGTTCTATTTTAAAGGAATATTCGTTTAAATAATAAAAGGTGAAGACAAAAGACAGATTCGACGAATTGAAGACGCAAACGACCAAAAAGCTCAAAAGTACAAAAGACAATCAAAGAGGTTCCAATTATTGATAAGAAACGTCTCGAAATTACAAGAGTACAAGATTCAAAACGCAAAGTACAAAATATAAAATTGTACGCAAGGACGTTCGAAAATCCGGAATCGGGACCAGAGTCAACTCTCAACGCTCGACGCAACGGACTAAAAATTACAAGTTAACTATGTATATAAATATAATATAATATATAATTAATTATATTAATTATATATATATTATATTTATAAAATAAATCGTCGGCAAGAAAGACTCCAAATTGGATGAGCTGTATTTACAAACTCCGCGACTCGCGGAGTTTGAAGGCAAAAGGGGTCGCGAGTCGCGGAGTATCCCTGAACTCAATTCCCTATAAAGCCAACCGAATTCTGATCATTTTTCATGATAACATATATCCATCTCTCTATCTATATCGTATATATTTATATTTATATTTTAATTTTAATTTTAATTTTAATTTTAATCCTAATAATAAGGGTATGTTAGCGAATGTTGTAAGGGTGTAAGTCGAAATTCTGTCCGTGTAACGCTACGCTATTTTTAATCATTGTAAGTTATGTTCAACCTTTTTAATTTAATGTCTCGTAGCTAAGTTATTATTATGCTTATTTAATCCGAAGTAATCATGATGTTGGGCTAATTACTAAAATTGGGTAATTGGGCTTTGTACCATAATTGGGGTTTGGACAAAAGAACGACACTTGTGGAAATTATACTATGGGCTATTAATGGGCTTTATATTTGTTTAACTAAATGATAGTTTGTTAATGTTAATATAAAGATTTACAATTGGGCGTCCCTATAAATTACCATATACACTCGATCGGACACGATGGGCGGGGTATTTATATGTACGAATAATCGTTCATTTTACCGGACACGGGAATGGATTAATAGCCACTAGAATAATTAAAACAGGGGTGAAATTATGTACAAGGACACTTGGTATAATTGATAACAAAATATTAAAACCTTGGGTTACACTCAGTCGACATCCTGGTGTAATTATTAAACAAAGTATTAAAATCTTGTTACAGTTTAAGTCCCTAATTAGTTAGAATATTTAACTTCGGGTATAAGGATAATTTGACGAGGACACTCGCACTTTATATTTATGACTGATGGACTGTTATGGACAAAAACCAGACGGATATATTAAATAATCCAGGATAAAGGACAATTAACCCATGGGCATAAAACTAAAAATCAACACGTCAAACATCATGGTTACGGAAGTTTAAATAAGCATAATTCTTTTATTTCATATTTAATTTCCTTTATTTTATATTTAATTGCACTTCTAATTATCGCATTTTTATTGTTATTGTATTTAATTGCATTTTTAATTATCGTACTTTTTAATTATCGCAAGTTTATTTTATCGCATTTTTATTATTCGCAATTTCATTATCGTTATTTACTTTACGCTTTAATTTAAGTCTTGTATTTATTTTTAATATTTTACATTTGGTTTTAACTGCGACTAAAGTTTTAAAATCGACAAACCGGTCATTAAACGGTAAAAACCCCCTTTATAATAATAATATTACTTATATATATATTTGTATTTTTATAAAAGTAACTAATATAGCGTTAAGCTTTGTTTAAAGATTTTCCCTGTGGAACGAACCGGACTTACTAAAAACTACACTACTGTACGATTAGGTACACTGCCTATAAGTGTTGTAGCAAGGTTTAAGTATATCCATTCTCTAAATAAATAAATATCTTGTGTAAAATTGTATCGTATTTAATAGTATTTTCTTGTAAAATTTAATAGTATTTTATATACACCTCGCGAAACTTCAGGAGTCTTTGGGTCATTAAACTCATGGGAGTGGGACTCGTATGACAATGATTGCGTTAGTGTGTTATGGATTATAGGGTAACATTCCTAACGGAATATCCCTTGTTATAGTGGTGGTGTCTATATTTGGAAGGGTGTAAGACTTGGTGTACCAAGCACCTCTTAGCGTTAGACGGAAGGTTTCGTTAGGCTATATCGTTTGGCCTTGTGGAAGTTGCGGGTAGTGTGTGATCTGTAGAAACTTTCGATAAGACAATAAACCGTAAGGTTTTTCGATTAAGTATGACTTTGGGTCATTATTGGGGAGAGATGGGCAATGTCGGGTGTATGGAACTCAAAGATCGAGTTCTAAATCTCGATACGTTGAGGTGGGAGTTTGCATGACACGACGTCAGGTGCCTTCTTATACCTGCTAGTGTAATGTTCAACTCCGGTGATGGTGTGATCATTTTGTGCTTAGGGTTCCCGTGAGATACCCTTGGAAGCATCGAATGTTATAATAATGATCGACGTATGATAGTAATTTGACGGTTGCAAAAGTTGAAGTTTAAGAGCATTGCGGTAAATACTTCCTATGAAGTGACGGGTGAGCGAAGCTTGTTGCTCTTAAGTGATAGACGGGTAAAGATGACCGATGAGTCAATGATGGACTTAATGGTCGGTTAGGCCGAAGGTTATGATGAAGTGATGATATTGCGATCGATACAGTTATTGTGTCGGGTTGGTCACTCTTCTCCATGAGAGTGAGCAATTGTAGATAAAGGTTCATTGCGGGGAAGGTCAGGTGATCTCAACTGAGATGCACGACCGATTAAGCGGAGTGGTGTATGCCTAGGTTTAGAGGCGTACATAGGATTTTGGTGGTGTTCGCTTTGCGAACAATGAAGGGCTATTAGTTGTTAATTGTGGTATGAAGGTGCGATGTATTCGCGTGTACGACATCTCTAGTGATTGTGTATGATGGCTCTGAGAGCCTAAGGTGAATTTAAGATGATTTGGTGTGTATGACCAATGATGAGGATGATCATGTGTGTCGTGGAATGACAATTCCGCAGGATGATATCATCTTGGCGGTGAGAATGAGGAGCTGAATCCTAAGTGGGGGAATTTTTACTGCTGTTTGAGGAAGCTCAGGTGGTGTTAGACCAAGTGAGGTGTAAGACTTCTTAGGTAAGGTGGTCGTATAGTACCAAGGTGCGTTATGAGACCAAGTGCGAAGTTGGAGATCACGGAGGTGAGAGAATGAAGTTGTTGTTGCAGGTGCTCTCATAATGTAAAATCTTGGTTGCAATGAAACTCAGATAATATTATTGAATGGATACAAGTTCGATATTGTGGTGGATACTATATTTTCCCTGTCGGGAAATGTGATCGTGAAAATTGTCAAGTGGATTATTCCACTTAACGGACGATTGTGAGGCGAGAGTGTCGGTTATGATTGTCTCGCATAGAGACACGCGAGTTTTGTTTGGCAGCGAGGGTGTGTACCATAGTGATATGACCCGTAGGTTTCATTGAAATGTCAAGGCTATCCTTAACGGACGGTCTAGGTAGGAAGGTTCACAGGGCTTGGGTGAATATTTTGTGGGTCGTGTGGCGAAATGCAGAAATTTTGTGATGATAAATCGCCGTTGAAGGGATTCTAGTATGCGAATAGTTTTATGCTAGTACTAGGAAGCCATATTGTATGAATGTGTTGTAGGGTTTAGGAGAGAAACCATGTGATGAGTGTTGATGTTTCGTCTAATTCGTGGTGTATTGTTGTTGCCCTGGATTAATCCAGTGACGGATGGTCGTGCTCAGATCGATTGATGGGGAGGTGGTGCCCCTAAAGTGATTATTTTGGGGTACCGAAATTTCTTCGTTGAAGGAATGACCGGTTGGGCAGTACGTTTATGAACCAATGGAGTACGAAGTTTTAAGTAAGCATGAATCCTTCTCGATTTGGATTAATGCAAGACATGGTTCGCGACGTGGTGAATTTTAGTAGATCGCGTTGGGTGATATAGTTATGGATGTAGCTTGTTGCGAGTTGTAGCCAAGAGAACTTGAAGGGTTATGTTGTGTATTCGTATTTCCTAAATGGGAATTCTGGACGTTGAGTGTATGAGATATCGCTTGTTGCGGTAGTGCACGCTAGTGATTATTAGCGTGTGGTGAGATCTTCGGATTTGCAGAAGATGTTATGGATGTCAGGCTTGGTTGTGTTTCATAGGATCGTGAGGCGTGACGATGATGATTGTCGGTGAACTGTTCTACTTTTAGGACGATTGTGAAATGTATGGTACGAGTTTGGATACTCGGCGTAGGAACAACGGTTACGGATGTTGTTAAATGTTGTGTTAGTGTACGAAGCGAGAATTCGGATGGGTGATTCTACATGTGTGACTCCGCGTTGGAAGTGGAAATGTCCGAGGGAGAAGTGCTTAACTTCTAGTGTTGGTGTGGATCACGAGGACGTGATCCAATTTAAGTGGGGGAGAGTTGTAACACCCCGTTTTTCAGTTACGCGTTATTTTAGACGTCATTCGAATTACGAGGCGTGTAAGCGTATATTTGGATCCCAAATAAAGTTTGAGTTGATATTCCAAAACCTTATCATTGGATAGTAAATCTCATTACTTTTCCAATGATATTTGATTCATCGAAAACGGAGTTACAGCTTGAAAGTCACGACCAAAACAAGATTCAGTTTCAGTCTCAGTTGTTTTGGACGCCGTCCGGCCATTTTGGACGCCGTCCAAATGGCCTGACGGGCCAGCTGTGATATTTTAATATTTTTAAAGGGTATATTTTGGGGTGTTTTGGTCTTTTCACTTTGGGGTCGGTTTGGGATCATCAAAACTGATCCAAGGCTCTTTCAAGCCTCATTTTTCACCCACACAAACACTCCCATCTTATTTAGAGAGAGAGGGTGAGTTTTAGAGAGAGAAAACTTCGATTGGAGAAGAAGAAGCTTGAATCGGGTGAAGGTTCGAGTGTTAAAGTTGTTCCTTGCGTTCTTAGCTACGTTTTGGTAGTGGTGGTAAGTCCTAACTCCGATTTTCTTTACTTTGATTTTGATAGAAGGTTAGGGTTTGAGCTAATGATGGGTTATAAACCCCATTTCTCATGAAATTGGAGATTTTGTTTTATGTATTGTGTATGTAAACCCGATTATTGTGAGTTTAGGGTTTAATGATGAAATTGACTAGATTTGTCCTGGGTTTGGGTGTTAACCACTAGGTTGTAAGTGTGTTGGTGATTTAGATGTTCATAAGAACATGGTAGATGTCAAAATGGGTTGACTTTGATTGGGTCAAAATTGATGATGACACTAACTTGGATTAAATGGGTGTTAAACGCTTTTGTTAAGTGTTAAATTATGTTTTTGGATGTAATTACTCGCGAGAAGTAATTTTGGGTTAAAATGATATTTTAACATAAGTCAAACGTGGTCAACGCAAAATGGGTAAATATTACACGTGTTGGGGTTTTTGGGTGTAAGTGGCATTTAAAATAATTACTACCTAAGTAGTAATTTAGTGCTTAGACCTCGGTTGGTCTAATTGGTGTCGTGTATAAATTGGGTTAGTTTGTACTCATTGAAATGGGTCGGAATTACCACCCGTAGTGGTAATTGGTGAAGTCCACTTTAGGTGTCTAAATGGGCGGATTGTGGAGGTAGGTATAAAGCCTTGGTTAAGGGTGTTGGCGTCGAATTCTCTTGTAGAGAATGTATGTTGATTATGTGTATACCTATATGCGTATTATAGGTAAAGGTTTGCTCGGTGGCGTTTGGAGGCGATTTACATACGTGACTTGTGCGGGCTTTCCAAGGTGAGTGGAATAATTATGCATGTATGTATTTAGTGTATTTATTTGTGTGCTATGGTACAAACCACGGAGCCGGTAGTGCCATAGTATGTGCGAGTGTGCTATGATGTGAACCACAGAGCCGGTAGCATCATGGTACGTGTGTTGTAGTGTGAACCACGGAGCCGGTAGCACTATATCACGAGTCGTTAAAGTGTGAACCACGGAGCCGGTAGCATCAAAGTGTGAACCATGGAGCCGGTAGCACTATAAAATGAAGTGTGAACCACGGAGCCGGTAGCACCGAAGTGTGAACCACGGAGCAGGTAGCACTATAAAAGGGTATGACTCAAATGCGTAGTGACGTGAACCACGGAGCCGGTAGCGTTATAGCATTGCGTATGGTGTGAACCACGGAGCCGGTAGCACCATGACGCATTTATGGTTAACCATATAGTTTGTGTATGTAGTGTTGTGTAGCATATTATATTTTGGAGTATATGCTATTGTTTACGTTAGTTGCGGTAATGGAGGTTATTAGCTTTATACTTGGAGTTCGTATGCTAATATTATATTGCTAGCATGTTTGCGGTGTGTGAGTAGGTGGTTGCAAGTAGGTATATTATATATGCATGTGTATACTTATTGCACTCACTAAGCCTAGGCTTACCCCTCTCGTTGCTAGTTGTTAGACTAGACGTGCAGGAGCGCTTGGGCTAGAAGGGGTAGCTTTTGGATAATTGGACGTGGATGGGGGATTTGGTAATCCCCGGGATTATGCTCATGGTATCGGGTTGGGTTGTAGAGTCCTAATCCGTCAATACATATATAAATGGGTCGAAATGATCACCTTGTCGTAGTTTGGGTCGATGTGAGCCCGGTGTTGTAAAACTTGATTTTATTGTGGAAATCTCTTGATTATAATTATACTAATGTGTTGTGAAAACCGTTTCGTTTAAAAGTGTCGGGAAGCGGGTTTTCCGCCAGCGTGAATTTGAAAAACCGAGCAGAAACTTTTACTTCATTTGGACGCCGTCCAAAGGTCTTGGACGCCGTCCTGATCTTCACTGCTGGACGCCGTCCAGATTGTCTGTTAAAAAAAAAATTTAAAAAAAATTTAAGTCATGTTTTTGGTAAAACGAGGTTGAGTCGTTACATGCTACTATGGTTCTCATAATGAATTCTTATTACTTGACCTTCACAATAGAGAAGAGTTTGATCATAACATGGCATGGCAAGACATGAATTGTAGTCATGATGATCCCTTTTCTAATGATTGGTAATGTTAATTATATAACATAAACGGGCTATGATGAACAACATGTAGGAGCTAATCCAAGCATTGATAATAAATGGATTCGTAACTTGGTGGGGCAACATAAGTTGCAGCCATGGCGACTCATTATCTGTCGCTTAAGTTATGTACATGTCTGAGCCCTAATCAGATCACAAACTTACAGTATCAATGAGTTAGATTATCTCTATATAAATAAAGAAAGTTGCCTACTCCATGTTGAGTTATTGTTGGACTGAGTTGTCTTTTTACAACATTTTTCAAGGGTATTTTATAGTTTCTAGGGTTTTTGAACCCCCCTTTAACTGTCTCATCCACCAGATTGTTTTGGTGGTGTGTATGGTTTCATTTACCAATCGGTTAGTTGCTATTTTTAATGAAAATGTGATGATAAACATGTGATAGAACTTGGCGAGACAACTTACACTTTGCAGCCATGTTGTGACGCCCCGTACTAAATCATCATGCACGGACCATCAACAACAGGATCATTACAAGGTTAAGTACTATATGCGATTTCAAAAGAGTTTGCATTCATTAATAAAAGTGACGTCATAACAACGTCAAATGTTTTACAATCCAAAAGCATGCTTCGCTAAGTAGAAGCAAATAATATAAGTGTACATGACCCCAATGGTCATTACATAACATAGTTTCAAAAGTAAATAAGTTTGAATGCAAGATAAGTAGTCATGCGATAACAACTCTAAGCAGCGGGTTCTACAGCACGACTAGTACACAGCGGAAGCAACCTCAAGCACCTGAGAAATACATGCTTAAAAATGTCAACACAAAGGTTGGTGAGCTATAGTTTAAGTATAACAGTATGTAAGGTAGGCCACGAGATTTCAGTGCTACAAAGAGCGTTTCAAAACAGTATGATAAAGTATATGTTAACCGTGGGCACTTGGTAACTAACTTAACGTTTATACCCCCTGAAAGTACACTTGGCAAGTGCGTATGTCTACGAAGTATTAAACACTCGTTAAATGCTAGCGCTACTAGCCCGAGTGGGGATGTCAAACCCTATGGATCCATATCTAAGATTCGCGTTCACGGTTCAAAAACCAATGATTAAACGTTACCGAGCTAAAGGGAATGTTTCTGCCGTTGTATAACCCACACATATATAAGTTTAAGTACTCGTGCCTAGTATGTAAAACATAAAATCCGCATGTATTCTCAGTTCCCAAAATAAGTTAAAGTAAAAAGGGAATGCTATAACTCACAATGATAATGTAGTCGTAAAGTCGGTTCGGAAAAGGTGTGCAAGTAATCGGTCCGAAGGTCCTCAACCTAAGGCAAATAGTACTAAGTCAGTAAATCGTCTTAATAGGTTTAAAAGTATGTAAATAAGGTCTTAAGGGTCATCATCATTCATCATCAAACAAAAGGCGTAAAGTAAGTTTCGTTTATGAAAGTAGTTTACAACAAAGGCTGACTTCAGTCAGTCACCACGGCCTCTACCCTTACTGAATTAAGGTGAGACCAGTGGCCATGGCTCCATCTATGAGTCTTTTAAGTGTGGTAAAATTACCAAAGCAAACTCATCTTGGTTTGACCGTTGTGACGGTCTAAGTGCGAGTAGGTCATAAATTTCTGCACAACATTAAAGGACATAGTAACGATCGGAGGGCCATAAATCCTAAACAGTAACTCGGATTAAGACGAGTCCTATATGAAAAGTTATCTACTCGAAAAGATCTATCTAAAAATCATGGTTAGAACAGCCCAGGTCTGCTGGCCTGTTACAGAAACAGCAGGTCAGTAGGTTTTGGACAGAAACAGTAAGTTTAAGTGAGTTCCGGTGGTCTTGGTGCTTGATGTTCATCATGGTTCTCATCCTTGATGCATATAGCTTCAAGTGTACAACTCATTAATGTATCTACATCATCTTAACCAAGTCTTGACCATCATAACCCTAGTGCAAGTCTAAGACATGAAGCACAACTCACTTAAGAGTTGCATGTAGTTTGATGAACCAAAGTTACATCAAAGTCTTAGGTTTGACACTTATATGAACTATAAAAGAAATATTGAACTATAAACTTGAAAGTTAACTAACTAATCAAGATCATAAGTAGTAGAACATAGTTCTTAGTTTGATCTTGAAGATCCAAGACTCAAAAGTCTAGATCCAAAGTTATATTTAAAGAAAACTTATTTGTGTGTTCTTGAACTTTCAAAGTTAACTTAATTTGTTCAAGAGATATGAGATCAAGACTAACTTGTAGTACTTGACCTTATAAACTAACTACATGAAATTAAAGTGCATAAAATGAAGAAGTAACTAAGTAAACATGTAATTTGTTCATGGTTGTTCATACTTTAAAGATTCAAACCAAAGTTTGATCTTTAGAAAGTAAACTTTAAAGTTTACTTCATGAACTTCAAGTATGTCTTTCAACCATGAACTTTATAAACTTTGAACAAGTATTAAGTGAAGATCATAAACTAGAGAGTTTATGTCTTGTATGTTCTTGAAGGTTCAAGATAAAAGAAGAATTAAAACTAGAAAGTTAGATTCTTGAAAGTTAGTAAGTAAGTAACAACAACTTGTAACAAGAATCAAACAACAAACAAAGATTGATGATGATGAATGCTTATGAAATCGGTTTTTAGCAAGGAAAAAGAGGAGAGAAAAGTTCATATTACTTACAAGTATTTGAGAGAAAAAGAGAGAAAAAGCTTGAGAGAAAAGTGTAGTAAGTTGTGTGTGTTTTTGAGAATGAGAGAGCAAGTGAACAAGTGAGTAAAAAAAAGATTTTGAATCCCTTTAGCCTAAGGGAAGGTGATGGTCAGCAGCTCCCAAGGTGGGGAAGGGAAAAGTTTAATGGTTTTTAGCATGGTAAAGCTTAAAAGAGTGGTTAATGAATGGTCATGCATGGGGATAACAAGCTAACTAGATTCTTTCAAGTATTAACTAACAAGTTCCATTCAAATTAATACTTACAAGTGTAACATGGGCTAGTTTATCCATTAACATAAGTAGGGTGGGCTTGGAAGCCCAAGTTCAAGAGTCCATAACACTAATAAAGCCCAAGTACAAATAATAACAAGTTGAGCCAATTAAAGCCCAAGTAACTAACTAATAGTCTTAGTTAATTAAAATGATTAATAAAACTTAATCATGAATGCAAATAATATCTAGAAATATTATTCGTGAAGTTTCGGGTGTCCCAAAGACGTTTCGGGCAATTAAAGTCAAGTACGTTTAGTCATGGCAACATGTAAATGTAATAACATACATTCGTTTAATCACACGTATTAATAATAATAATTATTAATA
This sequence comes from Rutidosis leptorrhynchoides, assembly GCF_046630445.1. Classification (NCBI taxonomy): domain Eukaryota; kingdom Viridiplantae; phylum Streptophyta; class Magnoliopsida; order Asterales; family Asteraceae; genus Rutidosis; species Rutidosis leptorrhynchoides. The sequence goes on from NC_092340.1 coordinate 45,454,761, forward strand.
AATAAACGTTGGAAAATCTAGGGTCGTTACATTACCCACCTGTTGAAGAAAATTTCGTCCCGAAATTTAAGCTGTGGTAGATGGAGGAGTCGGGAAAAGGTGAGGATACTTCCGCATCATTTGATCCTCTCGCTCCCAAGTAAACTCAGGTCCTCGTTTGGCATTCCATCGTACTCGTACAATCGGAATCTTGTTGCGTTTCAAAGTTTTGATCTCACGATCCATAATCTCAACTGGTTCTTCCACAAAGTGGAGTTTGTCGTCAATCGTAAGTTCCTCAAGTGGTATGATAAGTTCGGGTGCGGCAAGACACTTCTTCAAGTTCGACACATGGAAGGTAGGATGAACTGAGCTCAATTGTGCTGGTAGATCCAAACGGTATGCAACGGGTCCAACACGTTCCAAGATTTCAAAAGGACCAATGTATCGTGGGTTCAACTTTCCACGTTTTCCAAAACGGATCACACCTTTCCAAGGTGCAACCTTCAACATTACACGATCACCAACGTTGAATTCAAAGTCTTTACGTTTAAGATCGGCATAACTCTTTTGGCGGTCACGAGCAGTCTTAAGTCTAGCTTGAATATGAGCAATCTTCTTCGTTGTTTCATGGACTACCTCGGGTCCGGTGATTTGTTTTTCGCCTACTTCGGCCCAACAAATAGGGGATCAGCACTTACAGCCATACAATGCTTCGAAAGGTGCAGCATTAATGCTAGAGTGATAACTGTTGTTGTACGAGAATTCGGCGAGTGGCAAATGCCTTTCCCAGGCCTTTCCGAAATCAATGACACATGCACGCAGCATGTCTTCTAAGGTCTGAATCGTTCGCTCACTTTGCCCGTCAGTCTGTGGATGATACGCAGTACTCATGTCGAGACGAGTTCCCATGGCTTCTTGCAAAGAACGCCAAAATCTAGAGGCAAAATGGGGATCACGATCGGAGATGATCGATAAAGGTACACCATGATGAGATACAACCTCCTTGATGTATAATTGAGCAAGTCTCTCCATTGTATCCGTTTCCTTCATCGCTAGAAAATGTGCAGATTTGGTGAGGCGGTCAACAATAACCCAAATAGTATCGTATCCGCCCACCGTCTTTGGCAACTTAGTAATGAAATCCATTGTTATCCTTTCCCACTTCCATTGTGGGATCTCCTGTTGCTGAAGTAACCCAGAAGGTCTCTGATGCTCGGCTTTAACCTTCGATCAAGTCAAACACTTACCAACATAAGTCGCAACGTCCTTCTTAAGATTCGGCCACCAATACTGTTCTTTAAGGTCGTGGTACATCTTGCCCGCACCGGGGTGAATCGAATATCTCGATTTGTGTGCTTCATCAAGTATCAGGTTTCGTAGATCTCCATAATAAGGTACCCAAATTCTTCCGGCATAACATCGGAGTCCAGACTCCCTAACCTCGAATCGAGAGACAAGTATGTTCAAATGTTCGTGAGATATATTCTCCTTCTTGAGAGCCTCATCTTAGGCTACTCTGATCTGGTTGTTGAGGTTCGAATGGATGGTGATGTTCAGAGCCCTAACACGAAGAGGTGCCGTCATCTCCTTCCGGCTTAGAGCGTCAGCTACAACATTGGCCTTGCCAGGGTGATAACGGAGTTCACAATCGTAGTCGTTGAGCGTCTCGATCCATCGACGCTGTCTCATATTCAGTTGCTTTTGATCGAAGATGTGCTGGAGACTCTTGTGATCGGTGAAGATAGTGCTCTTAGTTCCATACAAATAATGTCTCCACAATTTGAGCGCAAAGACAACGGCTCCAAGTTCAAGATCATGCGTAGTGTAGTTCCGCTCAAGAATCTTCAATTAGCGGGAGGCATAGGCAATAACCTTTGATCATTGCATCAGTACACAACCAAAACCACTCTTCGATGCATCACAATAAACAACGAAATTGTCACTGCCTTCGGGAAGCGATAGAATAGGTGCGGAGGTTAACTTCTTCTTCAAAGTTTGGAATGCTGATTCGTGTGCGGGTTCCCAAATGAACTTCTTGCCCTTGTGAGTCAGCGCGGTCAAAGGACGCGCAATCAGAGAGAAACCTTCGATAAACCTTCGATAATAACCGGCGAGACCTAGGAATTGGTGAATATGCATTGGAGTAGTGGGGGTCTCCCACTTGCTGATGGCTTCAATCTTGGCGGGATCAACTTTGATACCCTGGTCGCTCACAACATGACCCAGAAATTGAACTTCCTTCAACCAAAATTCACACTTGGAGAATTTGGCGTACAGTTGCTCTTGTCTCAAGAGTTCAAGTACTAGTCGGAGGTGTTGCTCATGTTCTTCTTCGCTCTTAGAGTAGATGAGGATATCATCTATGAAGAAGATAACAAACTTATCCAAGTACGGCTTGCAGACACGATTCATGAGGTCCATGAACACGGCAGGTGCATTTGTCAAACCGAATGGCATCACGAGAAACTCATAATGACCATAACGGGTCCTGAATGCAGTTTTCATCACGTCACTTTCCTTCACCCTCAGCTGGTGATATCCGGATCGCAAATCGATCTTTGAGTAAACGCTCGATCCTTGTAGTTGATCAAAAAGATCATCAATTCGTGGAAGAGGATACCGATTCTTGATAGTCAATTTGTTGAGTTCACGGTAGTCGATACACATACGGAAGGATCCATCCTTTTTCTTCACAAACAACACAGGTGCGCCCCAAGGCGAGAAACTTGGTTGGATAAATCCTCGATCAAGTAGTTCTTGCAGTTGGCTTTGTAATTCTTGCATCTCGGAAGGTACGAGTCTATAAGGTGCGCGAGCTACAGGTGCAGCTCCTGGCACTAAATCAATCTGAAACTCTACTGCTCTCTGCGGCGGCAATCCAGGTAATTCCTTTAGGAAGACATCGGAAAATTCGTTCACAATTCGAACGTCGTTCACACTCTTCTCCTCAGTTTCTACCGCTTTCACATGTGCTAGGACAGCAAAACGTCCCTTCCTCATGATCTTTTGCGCTTTCACGCAACTAATGAGGTTCAACTTCGAGGTACATCTCTCCCCATAGATAACCAGTGGTTCGCCATCTCCTTGTGGTATGCGAAGTGCTTTATCTCCACAGATAATATCGGCCTTTATCTTGCTCAACCAATCCATACCGACGATCACGTCAAAACTTCCCAGTTTGATAGGTATCAAATCAATTTCGAAATCTGCACCAGCTATGTTGATAATAGCTCCTCGACTAATATGGTCAACTTTTTCAAGTTTTCCATTGGCGACCTCGACAAGCATACTCTCTTTTAATGGGACTAATGACCAATTAATCTTATCACAAAAATGTCTACATACATAACTTCTATCCGCACCAGTATCAAACAAGACAGAAGCTAAAAGATTGTTGATTGTGAATATACCTGTTACCAAGTCGGGGTTATCGCGTGCATCCCTTGCATTAACATTAAAAGCTCTACCTCGCGGTGGTCCTCCGTCTTTTCGCTTGTTTGGGCACGCATTTCTGAAATAGTCCGTCTGTCCACATTCGTAGCACTTCTTAGGTCCATTGGTGTTTGGCTTCCCATTCAAAGTGGTGACCTTGCAGTCTTTCCCAATATGCCCAGCCCGTTGGCATTTCTCACAGACAACATTGCAATACCCAGTGTGGTGTTTGTAGCATCGCTTGCATTGTGGTAAGGTTCCTTTGTAGTTCGGGTTGGTGTTGGTGTTGTTGTTGGGATTAGGGTTTTCACCATTGTTGTGCCTCTTGGCGGGGGTTTGATCGTAGTTTCTCCCCCTGTTGTTGTTGTTGTTGTTGTTGTGGTTGTTATGGTTGTTGTCCCATTTCCTCTTTTCGCTACTACCAGCCTCAAACTTAGCCTTCTCCGGCTCATCAACAAGAATCTGATTCATGAGGGTATGCGCCATGCGCATTGCTTCGGGAACATTCAGTGGTTTGGACGATGTGACGTTTCCTTTGATGGACTTAGGGAGTCCCCAAAAGTATCTCTCCATACGCTTGAATTCCGGGGTGACCATTGTCGGACACATAAGAGCTAGTTCCAAAAATCTCCTATTGTAACCATCAAGGTCGTTCCCAACGGCCTTTAACTGCATGAATTCCATTTCCATCTTCTGGATTTCGGTTCTCGGACAATACTCATCAATCATGGCAGCTTTGAATTCTTCCCATGGCGTAGCATACGCCTCGTCAATGCCTTTCGCTTGAGCTAACGTGTTCCACCACGTTAGCGCGCCGTCAGATAGCGTGCACGAAGCAAATTTGGTTTTATTATCCTCCGAACAGTTGCTAACTCGGAATACTGATTCAAGTTTCTCGAACCATCTGGTGAGACCAACCGGTCCCTCGATTCCACTGAAGTTGTGCGGTTTGCAGTTCTGGAATTCCTTGTAAGTACACCCATTTTGAACGGGTGGGATAACCGGTGGTGGTGGAGGTGAATCTTGGAGGTTTCTTTCTGCTAGGGCTGCGGCTACATGTTCTTGGATCATTTCTTCAATTTGAGCAGCAGTAGGTGTGGATCGATCGTTGGCCATGATGTTCTAAACAAAAAGTTTGACTCAAGTCAAAATCCAGTATGCAAGTAGTAATAATACAGTATATAGTAACCAACATGGAATCAAAACATCACATGTTATTAAATAACGCATCTAGGTACAAATACCACAGAGTCATCGTACAGTAATGTAAATAGAACATCGTGCAAGAATTAAATAACACAAAGTTCCATTCATTAATAATAATAAGTTTCATACATCCGAATAAGTCCGTACAATACATAAATATTACAAGAATCTACAACTAGATTACATAACGAAATCTAAATACAAAAGTCCTACGGTAAAGGTGGGTGTAGGATGTCCAAAACCTGAGCCAACAGCTCCTCGAGCTCAGTAACCCGAGCTCGGAGGGTTCCCACCTCCCTTGTCAATTCCTCGACAGTGGGAGCTGGTGGGGCAGGCGGTGCCGGCGGTGCAGGTGGTGCCGGTGGTGCAGATGGTGCCGGTGGTGCAGGTGGTGCCGGTGGTGCAGGTGGTGCAGCCCTCACGAAACGAGGTGAAGACGTTCCGGCTCCAGAAATAGTCAATACGTAACGGGGAACCTTACGTATCTGTGGGTCGGCAGGGTACGGCATAAGCCGTTTACGAGCAGTAACCCTACGACGATGGCCAAATGCGTCAGTAAAAGCACGACCTCCATTCACCCCTGGAATGACGGTGCCGTCGAAACGGTACCGCTTCTTCGGTGGGGTGGAGGGTGCCTGAATAGGTCTATCAGCAGGATCCTCATCATCGCTAGAGTCATCTGATGATGAAGAATCGGCGGATGATGAGTCATCCGAATCGTGTGGTGGTGACACTGGTGGCTGAGCTGGTAATCCGAAGCGTTCGAAGGCGGCCAACATCTGTCTGTGTCTGCCTGGCGGAATCACGACTAAACGTCCGTCGGGAGTGCGTCGGCAAGGCGTGCGCATGTGGTTACGAAATGGCCCTTCCCCGAACTCCGCGGGGATCTCAATACCACCAATGCGGGGCTGTGACCTCGAGGGTCCGGGAGCAGACACTGGGGCAGGTGCACTAGTACCAGCTCCAGAAGTAGAAGCGCCGGGATCACTAGTGGGTGTCGGGGCCGGTGTATCGGCAGCAGTAGCAGGTGGTGTGGTGGAGTCTGAGTCAGAACTGCCCAAAACGCTAGCAGGTGGTACATCCGACATCTGAACAAGGAAAAATAAATTTTCCATGTCAGTAAGTCATAAAGCAAGCACGTATTAGGCCAACAGTTTAAATCATGTATAACAATAAGTAGCATGGCAATAACAGCAATCGTACGAAAGTAGCATGCAATCGAAAGCAAGTAATAGCATGCAGTAGTGAAATCATGTAGTAGCATACGGCATATAGTAGTAACAGTAAGCAGCATCATGCAGTAAGTTCAGCAGAAACACGTAAACTAGCAAGTTGTAGATTAGTCCTATTAGTGAATCCTACTCGGGTCGGTCTTAGACTCACTAATGCAACCTAATTCCCTACAACCAATGCTCTGATACCAAATGTGACGCCCCGTACTAAATCATCATGTACGGACCATCAACAACAGGATCATTACAAGGTTAAGTACTATATGCGATTTCAAAAGAGTTTGCATTCATTAATAAAAGTGACATCATAACAACGTCAAATGTTTTACAATCCAAAAGCATGCTTCGCTAAGTAGAAGCAAATAATATAAGTGTACGTGACCCCAATGGTCATTACATAACATAGTTTCAAAAGTAAATAAGTTTGAATGCAAGATAAGTAGTCATGCGATAACAACTCTAAGCAGCGGGTTCTACAGCACGACTAGTACACAGCGGAAGCAACCTCAAGCACCTGAGAAATACATGCTTAAAAACGTCAACACAAAGGTTGGTGAGCTATAGTTTAAGTATAACAGTATGTAAGGTAGGCCACGAGATTTCAGTGCTACAAAGAGCGTTTCAAAACAGTATGATAAAGTATATGTTAACCGTGGGCACTTGGTAACTAACTTAACGTTTATACCCCCTGAAAGTACACTTGGCAAGTGCGTATGTCTACGAAGTATTAAACATTCGTTAAATGCTAGCGCTACTAGCCCGAGTGGGGATGTCAAACCCTATGGATCCATATCTAAGATTCGCGTTCACGGTTCAAAAACCAATGATTAAACGTTACCGAGCTAAAGGGAATGTTTCTGCCGTTGTATAACCCACACATATATAAGTTTAAGTACTCGTGCCTAGTATGTAAAACATAAAATCCGCATGTATTCTCAGTTCCCAAAATAAGTTAAAGTAAAAAGGGAATGCTATAATTCACAATGATAATGTAGTCGTAAAGTCGGTTCGGAAAAGGTGTGCAAGTAATCGGTCCGAAGGTCCTCAACCTAAGGCAAATAGTACTAAGTCAGTAAATCGTCTTAATAGGTTTAAAAGTATGTAAATAAGGTCTTAAGGGTCATCATCATTCATCATCAAACAAAAGGCGTAAAGTCAGTTTCGTTTATGAAAGTAGTTTACAACAAAGGCTGACTTCAGTCAGTCACCACGGCCTCTACCCTTACTGAATTAAGGTGAGACCAGTGGCCATGGCTCCGTCTATGAGTCTTTTAAGTGTGGTAAAATTACCGAAGCAAACTCGTCTTGGTTTGACCGTTGTGACGGTCTAAGTGCGAGTAGGTCAGAAATTTCTGCACAACATTAAAGGACATAGTAACGATCGGAGGGCCATAAATCCTAAACAGTAACTCGGATTAAGACGAGTCCTATATGAAAAGTTATCTACTCGAAAAGATCTATCTAAAAATCATGGTTAGAACAGCCCAGGTCTGCTGGCCTGTTACAGAAACAGCAGGTCAGTAGGTTTTGGACAGAAACAGTAAGTTTAAGTGAGTTCCGGTGGTCTTGGTGCTTGATGTTCATCATGGTTCTCATCCTTGATGCATATAGCTTCAAGTGTACAACTCATTAATGTATCTACATCATCTTAACCAAGTCTTGACCATCATAACCCTAGTGCAAGTCTAAGACATGAAGCACAACTCACTTAAGAGTTGCATGTAGTTTGATGAACCAAAGTTACATCAAAGTCTTAGGTTTGACACTTATATGAACTATAAAAGAAATATTGAACTATAAACTTGAAAGTTAACTAACTAATCAAGATCATAAGTAGTAGAACATAGTTCTTAGTTTGATCTTGAAGATCCAAGACTCAAAAGTCTAGATCCAAAGTTATATTTAAAGAAAACTTATTTGTGTGTTCTTGAACTTTCAAAGTTAACTTAATTTGTTCAAGAGATATGAGATCAAGACTAACTTGTAGTACTTGACCTTATAAACTAACTACATGAAATTAAAGTGCATAAAATGAAGAAGTAACTAAGTAAACATGTAATTTGTTCATGGTTGTTCATACTTTAAAGATTCAAACCAAAGTTTGATCTTTAGAAAGTAAACTTTAAAGTTTACTTCATGAACTTCAAGTATGTCTTTCAACCATGAACTTTATAAACTTTGAACAAGTATTAAGTGAAGATCATAAACTAGAGAGTTTATGTCTTGTATGTTCTTGAAGGTTCAAGATAAAAGAAGAATTAAAACTAGAAAGTTAGATTCTTGAAAGTTAGTAAGTAAGTAACAACAACTTGTAACAAGAATCAAACAACAAACAAAGATTGATGATGATGAATGCTTATGAAATTGGTTTTTAGCAAGGAAAAAGAGGAGAGAAAAGTTCATATTACTTACAAGTATTTGAGAGAAAAAGAGAGAAAAAGCTTGAGAGAAAAGTGTAGTAAGTTGTGTGTGTTTTTGAGAATGAGAGAGCAAGTGAACAAGTGAGTAAAAAAAAAGATTTTGAATCCCTTTAGCCTAAGGGAAGGTGACGGTCAGCAGCTCCCAAGGTGGGGGAGGGAAAAGTTTAATGGTTTTTAGCATGGTAAAACTTAAAAGAGTGGTTAATGAATGGTCATGCATGGGGATAACAAGCTAACTAGATTCTTTCAAGTATTAACTAACAAGTTCCATTCAAATTAATACTTACAAGTGTAACATGGGCTAGTTTATCCATTAACATAAGTAGGGTGGGCTTGGAAGCCCAAGTTCAAGAGTCCATAACACTAATAAAGCCCAAGTATAAATAATAACAAGTTGAGCCAATTAAAGTCCAAGTAACTAACTAATAGTCTTAGTTAATTAAAATGATTAATAAAACTTAATCATGAATGCAAATAATATCTAGAAATATTATTCGTGAAGTTTCGGGTGTCACAAAGACGTTTCGGGCAATTAAAGTCAAGTACGTTTAGTCATGGCAACATGTAAATGTAATAACATACATTCGTTTAATCACACGTATTAATAATAATAATTATTAATAAATAAACGTTGGAAAATCCAGGATCGTTACACATGTCATGAAGAGACAACCTACAAGTTGCAGCCATGTCATGGCGAGGCAAACTACAGATTACAACCATGTTGTACCTGTTCTCTTGATAGAACTAACCCATATGACCGAGCCCGATTTTTGTCTCCATACGTTTGTTATCATTTTGCATTTTGTCTGAAAATATTTTGTTTAAAACAGGCTTACTATAAATATTTGTTATCTTTATTCTATTAACATTTGTCAATATGATGTTAACTTACCAACTCTTATGTTTTGTGTCATCGATATAGTTACTGCCTGAATTTTTAACTGATTGACACTTGAAAGTAAGGTGAAGACTATTTCCCCTAATCCAGGTTTGTTCCGGTTGAAAAAAATGGATTTTTCTCCTAAGGTTCTCTTACTTTAAATTTAAATACTGTTGAACACCTCTAACCGTATAACTTTTATTCTCTTTTCACAGCAGTCAAGAAAGCAAATTAATTTGGTTAATGTATTGGGCGATAATCGTCCATTATGTATCTCAGAACTCGTTCCCGAATAACTGTATGCTTCTACTAAATCTTTTTCTTTTGATTGATTTTTTGATTCATATCCACAATTTAGTATAAAAACAAGTTGTAAGGATCCAATTTGCTCAGTTTCGATATATTTATTTCACAAATTATTTGTTGTATTCCGTTCAGAAGTAGTTTTAATAGACATAGTGTTATTGTTAAGCAGTTGGACGTTTGGCTATTTAGGCTGCCACTTCTGGTTTTTTTTTTCGTTTTTTTCGTTTTCCCTCTTTTGGTTATATATTTTTTCACCTCTTGAAAACTAACACTCACTCTTTTAGTTTTGTTTAGTTTTTTATAACAACTTTTAAGGCAAATGACCCGAAAAGGTAACATAAGTTACCCAATTTGACAATCAAGGTAACCCCCAATTTGCATAAGCCCGAAAAGGATTTCAGTTTTATTTTTGCTCAAGAAAAGGATTACGTGTTAAAAAATTTTAAAATTGAGGTAATCTTCGTCAAATTCATTAATGATCGCTAGTCAAAAATACACGTTTGGTCCCTCAAGTTTTTTAAAAATTTCACTCATAATCCTCTTCATCAACTTCATTAATATCTTCATTCCACCACCACCACAACCACCACCACCACCACCACCACCAAATATAAGAAAAATTACATATACTTTACTTTTGCGATATTAAATTGAAAGTTCATAACTATTCTAATGATTACGTAAGTGAAACACTAAACACAAGTTATAATTTTAGGGAGTTGTTACTTACACACCAGTTTTTGATCCATATACCATAAAACTTACAATTATAACCTTAAATTTATCTTGGTACTTGAATATCTATTATTGTAAGTAAGAACATAATAGTCAATTAGGTGCGTATGGATCAATATTGAGTGTGTGAGTATCATCACCCATAATTTTAAGTTAGGCTACAATTTCTTCACATCTCATGAAATTAGAAAAAAAAAAAAAAAAAGTCAAAATAAAAATAAAAATTGGTTGTCGATACTTCGAGAAGCTGCCATTTGTAGTTGCCTCTTATTTGATGGCTCACTTCCTAAACTAGTTTGTGATTGACACACATCATAATTCGAATTATAAGTAATATCAACAGAAGTTTCGCTATCCCAAACATTATATTCATCCTCGGTGGCACAAAACGATTGATAACCCCAAATTACTACCGCCGCAACCGCCGTTTCGGACCCTCCTGTGAATATTTGAACAACATTCTCCAACTTTATCTACCAAAGTGGTGAGAACAAGACAATTGGATCTGGGTAGATATGCCTGCACTTTAAATAAAAGTTAATAAATAAAAAAGATAATGAAATCCCAATTTGTAACGACAGGTATCAAAAAGTTGTAAAATTGACGAATCAGCAACTTTTGTGTTGATTTCAGATCCAGAAAACGTCCAGATCATAAAATCAATTATGTGAAGTTCATAAGAAGTCGCTAGTTGTTCATCACTGATTTTGGAAAATTGATGCAGTTTTGGTTCGAAATCCTTCACAAAGTATGTTAATCGATGTTTGAGCCTTGATTTTCAGTTAATTGGAAGCATTAATTTGATGAAGATGATGAAGAGATGGTGGGTGCAATTTTTAACAAACTTCAGGGACCAGTCGTGTAATTTTGACCGACGATCGTTAACAAATTTAATGATGTTACCTTTTCTCCGAAGTTCCTAGGTGCCTAAACAATGTCAGCTATGCATTTGGTTTCAGATATGGAGAATGTAAAATGGATGCATATGCTACAAAAGGATGAGCTTTGGCAACAACATTATGTCTCCACTGATGAGTGCAATAAATATAAAAATGTGTTGCACAATAGTACTTTTATAAATAAAAAAATCGAACAAATACTGAGACATATGCATGCAATTATAAATTTGTCACTATTAACAAGCTTAGCATACACGGTAATGGTTGTACTTGTACCTACGTGCTAACAATAAACAAACAAAAAAACACAGCAACGCGCGGATGGCTTCTCACTAGTTTATTATATCTACATATCTAAAAGAGATAGGGGAAGTGAATAGGGAAGTTTATAAACTTCACAAACTTACCCCAAACTTTTCATTTTTTATAATTCAATCACATTCTTCATAAAAGTTAACTTCATAGTTTTTATAAACTTACCACAAACTTTTCACGTTTCATAATTTAACCATAAAATTTCTAATTCATTATAAATCGCCCACACAATTTTTATTGTCTAATAACTATTCATTATTATTATTATTATTATTATTATTATTATTATTATATCTACATATCTAAAAGAGATAGGGGAAGTGAATAGGGAAGTTTATAAACTTCACAAACTTACCTCAAACTTTTCATTTTTTATAATTCAATCACATTCTTCATAAAAGTTAACTTCATAGTTTTTATAAACTTACCACAAACTTTTCACGTTTCATAATTTAACCATAAAATTTCTAATTCATTAATTTAACCATAAAATTTCTAATTCATTATAAATCGCCCACACAATTTTTATTGTCTAATAACTATTCATTATTATTATTATTATTATTATTATTATTATTATTATTATTATTATTATTATTATTATTATTAAATCAATCACATAATTTTCAACTTTATTATTGTATAACTTTTTTCCTTATTATAAATTAACTACGTACCTCATTTTTTAATAATTGTTTTATTGTAATTATATATATACACATATATATTATATAAATAGTTTGTACCAATCGTTGATGTACGTCCCACTTTATTGATTGAGCATTTGAATCTATTCTCTCGACAAAACGAAAAGTAAAACAAAAAATGATGAATAATTACTTTCACGCTTATTACAAATTAATCACATAACTATTTTTGGTATTTCCTCGACAAAACGAAAAAAAATGATAAATAATTATTTTCTCTATGTAATTAATGTTAATCAAGGGTGAAGAACCGGCGCAATGCCAGGTCGCCCAACTAGTTACTATTATTAATATAATTAGTTATGAATAGTACTATTTAATATTTCATTTTTCACACACTCAATCCCCTAACTTTCATTAAAATATAAATCGAACCCCCCATTTTATAGTACTATTTAATATTTCATTTTCCACACACCCAACCCCCTAACTTTCATTAAAATACAAATCGAACCCCCCATTTTAAACCTATATTCTAAAATATTATTTATCCCATCACTAACACTAAAAATATTGAATAATAACACTCACCACGCTACTACTGTGCTACTTTTTTTTTGTCTCAAACGATAAAAAAACAACTTTCATAAAAGGAACAACCCTTCAATGCTACCAAAAGATGTCGAAAAATATTCTTTTTTACAAAATAGATCAACTAACTTTTTTTTAAAGAAACCCGAACACTAAAAGAAGCAACTTTCACAAAGGAACAACCCTTCAATGTTAGATGTCGAATTTTTTTTTTTTTTTTTACAAAATAGATCAACACTTTTTTTTTAACTCGCATTCAAAACGGAGCCCCCGACGCGAAGCGAGGGCTACACAACTAGTTCTATACAAAACTTGAAATCAAGCGAATAGTACTTAAAGCTCAGTTGTTGTTGTTGTTATTATTATTGTTGTTGTTGTTGTTGTTGTTATTATTATTATTATTATTATTAACTTAAAAGTTTTAAAACTTACAAAAAATTAGTGGGAAGCCTAGAGACAATCTGGGCCCCCACACCTCTAGCAATAGCAAAACCTATCCTAGTAAAAATATGAGCAGCAGCTTTCGTAAAAGAACCAACCCTTCAATGTTACCAAAAGATGTCGAAAAAAATACTTTTTTTATAAAAAAATCAGCTAACTTTTTTTTTTCTATCTCTTTTCTTCCTCAACGATAAAATAGGCAACTTTCATAAAATGAACAACTCTTCAATGCTACCAAAAGATGTCAAAAAACATTTTTTTTTACAAAATAGATCAACTAACTTAAAAAAAAAAAAACGCTAAAAGAAGCAACTTTCACAAAAGGAACAACCCTTCAATGTTAGATGTCGAAAAAAATTCTTTTTTACAAAATAGATCAAGATTTTTTTTTTTAACTCGCATTCAAAATGAAGCCCCCGGCGCGAAGCGAGAGCTCCACAACTAGTTCATTTCAATTTATATCATGCACAATTGATTTTTACTCTACATCCATCACACATGAGACTGTGGTTGAAAAATTTACCGCGGAAGGTTAACATCTTTTCATGGCATTTTAGATTAGACAAAATTCCTCACCGGTTCAATCTATCGGTGAAAGCAGGGTCGACCCACAGATAGTACAACATGTACAGGCCCAGCAATCTTAGGAGCCGAAAATATTCATCAATTACACAAAATCGTTACTAGACTTTTAGAAGTTATAACTTCTAGGGCCCAATACTTTAAAAAATCATTATAACTAGTCCGGTTAGGCCCGCGCGATGCGGCGGGGGTTTCGGCCGGCGTATTCATGTAGCGACCCGGCAAAATCGTCATTGACGGCGCCGCTAACTTAGGTCCTGATACGTGGTCGTAGTCCCTATATGAGACTCATTTGACCAAAATTACGTCGCATTCATTTGAAAAGTACAAGACTTGCAAAGTTCAGTTTACCAAAAGGATCTACAACAAGTTTAAGATTACAAAAATAGTAATGTATAAATGAAATAACTTGCGACATAATTAATTGAAAATCACAGTTGCTATAAATAGCGAAAGTATGTATGCTTAAAGTTTGAATCCAAAAGCGATATCCCTAGCGTATGCATGTATGCTTGACTCCAAGCAAGTAATCAAAGTGTGCGGAAGCATGTATCAAGTAGCCAAGTATGAACCTGAGAAACATATAGAAAACTGTCAACGAAAAACGTTGGTGAAATCATAGATGTAGTAATAAACGTTATTTTTGAACCACAAGATTTAGTATCTCCATAAAATTGATCATCCAAAAGTTGCATTCCAAAAGTTTGTTCGCGAGCACCCAATTATCAATGCTTAACATTCCTTCCATAGAACCCCATCACAATAGTGTTAGAACATACACTGTTTCTCGAAAATATATTTCATTCGTAAATGGTAGCGAACCGTTTGAATGAGGGTTTGTCAAACCCATATGGATCCATACAACATAAGTTCTCGCTTACACCCGGCAAGTGTAACTAATGATAATCGAATTGAGGATTTTTGTTCTAAACTCGCTGTAGAATGTTTGTTTCATTGGACTTGTGTTCAAAACATAAAAGTAAGTAGTACAAGATGTAACAAAGTATATGTTTCTCAGCCCAAGATTTAAAAGTATAAAAATTGTTGAAAAGGTGGGACTATGATCTCACCTCGAGTGCACGAGTATAAATGTACTTCACAAAGTAAACGTGTGCATGATAGTTGCTTAGCCTTGACCTAAACAAGTAAGTTGTATCAATTAATCGGTTACGACACAAGGTCGGGCGAAATGTGTTCAATTAGTCCTATGGCTCGTTACGACTCGAATATATAGCATGTGAGTCACGTTATCAAGTTTCATGCAAGAATCAAGTATAAAAGCACATTAGAACGATTGCATAAGTGTTTTGTTAAGTTTGACTAAAGGTCAAACTTGGTCAAAGTCAACGAAAAAGTCAACGGGGTCGGGTCGGGTCCCGAACTATTTTCCTGAGCTTAGAAATCATGTATGAGCATGTTGGCCAAGTTTCATATTGATCGGGGGTGCGTAGCATACTTAGAATTAAGCGAAATTTGACATTTTTGGGCAGTCTGCCTCAGATGCGCCGCATCTGCATCTGTTTCAGCAATTCTGGGGCAGTTTTCACTTATACGATTTCAACTTCAAACGATCATAACTTTTGACTCGTTAACATTCAAAACACGTATCTTATATCGTTGGAAAGGTAATTTAAAGAGGAATACAACTAAACATAGTTCATGAATTACTTCCATCATTAACAACAATGAAAACCTCAATAAATGATCGTTAAATGTTCAAAATCGAAGTTTCGAGTTCATAAAACGCATTTCTTGACTCGGGAATCCAATTTACACATACGATACGCCGTTTTGAAGGTAATGAAACATACAATACAACTAAACACTTACCAACAATGTTTCATGGCATTCAAATCATCAAAAGTCCATTTTAAGAGCTATCAAACCCTAATCAAAACTCACAAAATCAATATTCATGTGTTTGAAGTTTTCTTAATCAACCTATACATCAAAACGAAGCTAGTGATACTAGTAACACAATTAAAACATGAACTTTAACAATTTAACAACATTTAATCACCCAAAACTCAAGATTAGGCACACCCATTTCAAATGTTCAAACTAGTTACTCAAAACAACAAATCGAGCAAACAAAACATGTATTCATGCTAGACACGAGCCATAGACACTAACTAACACCATTTCAAGTATATAAAATGAATTTAGAGAAATTTAGTTTTTTAGAAACGTTACCCAAACGAGATGAAGTTGGTACCAAAATGTAGAGGATGAAGAGAGGATCACGAATATGTAATTTGTTTTGTGATGAACTTCCTTGATTGAATTTAGATGATAAATCTTTGATGTTGGGGTTTGAGAGAAAATATGGAAGTAGCAAGAATGAGGGAGGTGGAATGGATGGAGGAGAAGGCCACTTTGACTATTTGACCTAGTCAAATTTTTTCCCACTTGGCAAGTTTAGTCCCTCAAGTTTCAAAGCGGGTGCGGGAATTAACCGAGCGAATATTTTAAAATGCTAGAGTAAACGAGTGATGTTATAATTAAATAACGGGAATATTATGAACGTTAGTCAACGGAAAATGCGAATTTAAATAACGAAAGATATTATTTAAAAAAAAGACAGTGTTAAAAATAAATTTAACGCAAAAACGCGGGATGTTACATTACCTACACCTTAAAAGAAATTTCGTCCCGAAATTTAGTTGGAAGTAGTAGTTGTTGTTTCTTCTTTGAAACCTTGCGTTGCAAATTCTACGGTTACGTGAAGGTACTTCCTTGGGCATTTCAACGAACTTTGACAGTCGGGATTTTTACGTTGTTTTAAAGTTTGGTTTCACGATTTATAGTTTCAACCGGTCCTCCTAGAAAGTGAAGTTTATCGTTGATAGTAAGTTCATCGAAGAGGATAACAAGTTCTTGTTTCGCAAGACACACCTTTAAGTTTGATACACAGAATGTAGAATGAACGGAATTTGTTTGAGTCGGAAGTTCGAAACGGTAAGCAATGGGCACAACACGCCCCAAGATTTCAAAAGGATTAAAAATTTCGCGGATTTAGCTTTCTACGTTTCCAAAACGAACTACAATTTTTCAAGGTGCGACTTTTAACGTTACGCGGTTTCCCACATGGAATTCGAAAGGTTTACATCTAACATTGGCATAGCTCCTTTGGCGACTACGGGCCGTCTCGAGCCTTTCTCGGATTGGAAGGATTTTAACGGTTACTCCATGAATGAGTCCAGGTTCGGTGACTTGATTATCATTTACTTGGTTCTACAAAAGGAGAATGACGTTTCCGGTCATATAAGATTTCAAAAGGTGTGACGTTAAAACTTGAATGATAACCATCGTTGTAAGAGAATTTGGTTAAAGGCAAAGACTTTTCTCAAGAAATTTTGAAGTTGATAACACAAATTCGTATTATGGTTCCCCAAGTTCAAATCGTACATTTGCTTTATTCGTCGGTGCGTGGATGATACGCGGTACCCATGTTTAAACGCGGTCCCGAGGCTTTTTGTAAGGTACCCTGAAATTTAGAAGTGAAACGAGAATCTCGATCCGAGACGAGGTACATTTCCTCAAGATATATTTGAACAAGTTTTTTTTTTTTTTTTTCAAGAATTTCGCGCCGCGAAAGATTTATCGGTTTCCGAAAACGTTCGTTAGGACTATTCACCCTCGTGGCGAATACTAGTATAATGTGAAGAGTCTCTCTCTCCATTGAGAATTTAGAATAAAGATTTCCTTAAATGGAAATACGAGTGTAAGGCGAGAGAAGTTTCCGCCTCGATGTGAGCATAACAAGCATATTGTAGTTCGTCGATAAAATCGTAAGAAAATGAGATAGTATACAAGTGTAACATATGTTTGAAGTTGAAAGAATTTTCCATTCATTTGGAAGCATAAATATGGTTCGACAATAATCGACGATGTGTCCCGGGTATGGTTGTTATCAGTATTCTCGGAGTTGTCGGATGTTCAAACAAGAAAAATGAAATCATGTACATGGCACATGGTGGTGATTAGGTTGATCGAGTCCAACCACCATCACGTGTCATTAGAACTTTGGTATGAATTACCGTAATATAACCACGTTGATCGAGTGTCGTTATATTACGCTATCTCATACCTCCATTCCCACATCACTCCATAGATTCAAGTTCGTGTAATCATGAAAATTTAAAATGAATAAAGTGTAACGACGTCTCTAACGTGACTCGTATTGAATTGAAAGAATTAGTGCAACTCTAAAGAAGCGTTCCTTGAGGGAATGTATAAATGATTGTCACGTCAATGTGGTTCAAGTCAAACAATAATGTATTCCGGTACGAGAAGTGTAACGAATCATGATAACGAATAGTACGCAACCGTAGTGATAAATAGTGATGACGAGACTCACCTAGAGTAGTGGTGGTAGTAACACGAAATGGTAGATAGTAAGGAACACCGGTGTGACACCGATAGTAAGTTGAGACGGTTGGCAAATAACAACGTGGGAGACAGAGTTCCCGAACTAGTGTGACTAATGAAGTCGTCGTCATCCTTACGCGTATGAATCTTGAATTTACGCATGTTACCAGAGAGTTGCAGAATACGAGTTCGTAAGATGAAAACTTGGTACCATTAAGAAGTTTGCCTAAGAATGATTCAAGTATAATGCACAAGTAGTCAAGTAAGCGCTATCTATAGAAAATGTATGTCAGAATGCAATGGTTAACTATCCGGTTGTAGTCTAGATTCACTAATGCGTCCTAACGACTCTGTCAGACACACTAATGCATATCCTAGTTCCCTACAACCAACGCTCTGATACCATCTGTAGCGACCCGGCAAAATCGTCATTGACGGCGCAGCTAACTTAGGTCCCGATACGTGGTCGTAGTCCCTATATGAGACTCGTTTGACCAAAATTACGTCGCATTCATTTGAAAAGTACAAGACTTAAAAAGTTCAGTTTACCAAAAGGATCGACAACAAGTTTAAGGTTACAAAAATAGTAATGTATAAATGAAATAACTTGCGACATAATTAATTGAAAATCACAGTTGCTATAAATAGCGAAAGTATGTATGCTTAAAGTTTGAATCCAAAAGCGCTATCCCTAGCGTATGCATGTATGCTTGACTCCAAGCAAGTAATCAAAGTGTGCGGAAGCATGTATCATGTAGCCAAGTATGAACCTGAGAAACATATAGAAAACTGTCAACGAAAAACGTTGGTGAAATCATAGATGTAGTAATAAACGTTATTTTTGAACCACAAGATTTAGTATCTCCATAAAATTGATCATCCAAAAGTTGCATTCCAAAAGTTTGTTCGCGAGCACCCAATTATCAATGCTTAACATTCCTTCCATAGAACCCCATCACAATAATGTTAGAACATACACTGTTTCTCGAAAATATATTTCATTCATAAATGGTAGCGAACCGTTTGAATGAGGGTTTGTCAAACCCATATGGATCCATACAACATAAGTTCTCGCTTACACCCGGCAAGTGTAACTAATGATAATCGAATTGAGGATTTTTGTTCTAAACTCGCTGTAGAATGTTTGTTTCATCGGACTTGTGTTCAAAACATAAAAGTAAGTAGTACAAGATGTAACAAAGTATATGTTTCTCAGCCCAAGATTTAAAAGTATAAAAATTGTTGAAAAGGTGGGACTATGATCTCACCTCGAGTGCACGAGTATAAATGTACTTCACAAAGTAAACGTGTGCATGATAGTTGCTTAGCCTTGACCTAAACAAGTAAGTTGTATCAATTAATCGGTTACGACACAAGGTCGGGCGAAATGTGTTCAATTAGTCCTATGGCTCGTTACGACTCGAATATATAGCATGTGAGTCACGTTATCAAGTTTCATGCAAGAATCAAGTATAAAAGCACATTAGAACGATTGCATAAGTGTTTTGTTAAGTTTGACTAAAGGTCAAACTTGGTCAAAGTCAACGAAAAAGTCAACGGGGTCGGGTCGGGTCCCGAACTATTTTCCTGAGCTTAGAAATCATGTATGAGCATGTTGGCCAAGTTTCATATTGATCGAGGGTGCGTAGCATACTTAGAATTAAGCGAAATTTGACATTTTTGGGCAGTCTGCCTCAGATGCGCCGCATCTGAGGCAGATGCGCCGCATCTGCATCTGTTTCAGCAATTCTGGGACAGTTTTCACTTATACGATTTCAACTTCAAACGATCATAACTTTTGACTCGTTAACATTCAAAACACGTATCTTATATCGTTGGAAAGGTAATTTAAAGAGGAATACAACTAAACATAGTTCATGAATTACTTCCATCATTAACAACAATGAAAACCTCAATAAATGATCGTTAAATGTTCAAAATCGAAGTTTCGAGTTCATAAAACGCATTTCTTGACTCGGGAATCCAATTTACACATACGATACGCCGTTTTGAAGGTAATGAAACATACAATACAACTAAACACTTACCAACAATGTTTCATGGCATTCAAATCATCAAAAGTCCATTTTAAGAGCTATCAAACCCTAATCAAAACTCACAAAATCAATATTCATGTGTTTGAAGTTTTCTTAATCAACCTATACATCAAAACGAAGCTAGTGATACTAGTAACACAATTAAAACATGAACTTTAACAATTTAACAACATTTAATCACCCAAAACTCAAGATTAGGCACACCCATTTCAAATGTTCAAACTAGTTACTCAAAACAACAAATCGAGCAAACAAAACATGTATTCATGCTAGACACGAGCCATAGACACTAACTAACACCATTTCAAGTATATAAAATGAATTTAGAGAAATTTAGTGTTTTAGAAACGTTACCCAAACGAGATGAAGTTGGTACCAAAATGTAGAGGATGAAGAGAGGATCACGAATATGTAATTTGTTTTGTGATGAACTTCCTTGATTGAATTTAGATGATAAATCTTTGATGTTGGGGTTTGAGAGAAAATATGGAAGTAGCAAGAATGAGGGAGGTGGAATGGATGGAGGAGAAGGCCACTTTGACTATTTGACCTAGTCAAATTTTTGCCCACTTGGCAAGTTTAGTCCCTCAAGTTTCAAAGCGGGTGCGGGAATTAACCGAGCGAATATTTTAAAATGCTAGAGTAAACGAGTGATGTTATAATTAAATAACGGGAATATTATGAACGTTAGTCAACGGAAAATACGAATTTAAATAACGAAAGATATTATTTAAAAAAAAAGACAGTGTTAAAAATAAATTTAACGCAAAAACGCGGGATGTTACAATTCATATTTAACGCAGATTTATTTACAGAAGGGAAAACGGCTCATGTGTTATGCGTCGATATTGGTGTCGTCGTCTTTAGTGTTTTTTTAAAATCTGTTCGGTTCAAACGTAGTTAGTTTCTTTTTGTTGATAAAATTATTTCGAGCCTGACGGTGTTGGCGAAAAAATTTAACTCGTGGCGAACAGGAAGATACGGGTTGTCGTTGTGTTTAGCGTTTTTTAAAAAGTCTCCGTTTCAAACGTTGTTAGTATCGTTTTGTTCATAAAATTATTTCGAGTCTGACGGTGATGTCGGAAAAATTTAACTCGCGGCGAGCGGGAAGATACGGGCTGTCGTTGTGTTTAGCGTTTTTTGAAAAGTGTCCGTTTCGAACGTAGTTAGTTTCGTTTTGTTCGTAAAAATATTTTGAGTTTAACGGAGTGTTTGGTGAAATTTAACTCGGAGCGAGGAGGAAGATACAAGCTGTCGAAAGATAAGATTTAGGGGGAGTTTCTATTTTAAGTTAGGGAATTTACATTTTACACCCTCGGGTGTTTTTTGTAAGTTGGTTATAGTTGATGGGTGTTTTGCATTTTTTGGGGTTGAGTTTTGTGGGGTGTCGTGTCATTTGATGGGGTGGGCAAAACTATCACAAACCCCACCACAATTAGTATATGTATAATAATAATAATAATTGTTATTATTATTTTTATTTTAATTAGCCCCTACTAAGTCCAAAAGAATCGACCCAATTAGATTTCTTTTGTTACTGACTGCAACCTAGGGATCTGTAATTATAAGATAATTTTGTTTGGTATCCCAACGATGTGGGATAAATCTGCCTATCACATTGTTTACTTTTGTTTAGTTTTCGACCGTGCATAGATATGTTTATGTTTATTATGCATTATTTTGCTTATCTAGTTATTATTTCCAATTAAATGAATTTAATATATAGTAAATACAAAAATTAAAGTAAAAACAAAAAAAAAATAACTAGTAATATTAAAATAATTAATTTTCGACGGATCGTTAATAAAAAATAAGTAAAAAGTGACAAACATATGGTGTGATAGTGTGTGTTAATATTACAAATGATATTTTTAATTGTTTTTACCCTTTAATGGCGCACCAGTGCCACAAAAGGCGCTACAATAGAGTTGATGGGTTTTTTTTTCTTTCTGCGGGAGTTTTTTTCCTGGGAAAAAATTAAAAGGAAAAATGAACAAGAAAATACATTTAGTGGCGATTTTTCCGCAAAATAGTTGATGAGTTTTTTTGCCGGACGCTATATTTATGTAAATAAAATAAATTTACTAAATCAAATGTGGCGCCACAAAACACAACGTTTGAGGAAACTGAGCGAGAATTAAATGTTTTGTCGTTTAGCGACCCTTTAGCGGCACTTTTGGAGCGCCGCAAAGGTACGTGTCTCATGTTCTCATTTTTCTAGTAGTTTGTGCAGAACTACACAGTTATCAATTATATGTTATATATCTATAACTAAGGTTCATTGAGAGTTTAGTTGGTTATATTGTAGTGGTGATGATCTGTAGGTCACACGTTCGAGACTAGTATTAGTTATTTTTTTTTTTTAACAATTTTAACAAATTAAATATTTTACAAAATTTTGCCCTCGTCAAAAAATATTTTTGAATCCATCACTGGCAACGCATAGTAACT
Source organism: Rutidosis leptorrhynchoides (assembly GCF_046630445.1). Taxonomy (NCBI): domain Eukaryota; kingdom Viridiplantae; phylum Streptophyta; class Magnoliopsida; order Asterales; family Asteraceae; genus Rutidosis; species Rutidosis leptorrhynchoides. Next base: position 45,477,311 of record NC_092340.1, read on the forward strand.
CGTTTACAATCAAATATATAAATATAGTTCAATTAAACGTTAAGATTGCATGTTATTAATTAAAGTTACATTATTATAAGTTTAAAAGTCAAATGAAAATACTTTTAATTGAAATTTACACGGATCATATCCTACGTAAAAAAATGTTAAGTTGTAATCACAGTGATTAAACATCACAGACCATAAGGTTGTTATTATACATTTTAGCTATATACTCGTAATATTTACGGAGGGGTGCTTTTGTGCACAGTAATCATTTCAGCTTTGTTCACAGAGGTGTTTTAGTAATAGTACATTTTTAAAATTTTTTTTAAGATCTTTACTTTTGTGCACAATAATCATTTTAGCTTTGTTCCAAGGGTATTTTAGCAATCATACATATTTTAAACTTCTTAAAATCTTTAATTCCTTTACACCCTTTTTCCTTTTTATTTTTCGAAATCTTTCTTTTCTTTACGTTATAATCATGAATTACCTTTGTAATTTAACAATTCTCCGTATATATATATATATATATATATATATATATATATATATATATATATATATATATATATATATATATATATATAACCCATCCCGCAACAATACCAAGTTTGCATCCCTCGTTATGTCCAGAGGCGAAACTACATGGGGGCAAGGGGGTGCCCGCCCGTAGTGGATTTTTTTTTCAGTATAAAAATTTTGAGTTTTTCGACTTTGCCCTCGATGAATTTTTTTTGCCCCAAAACCTTCAAATTTTACTTAAAATTCTTCAACTTTTGCCTCAAAACCTTTAAATTTTGCCTAAAAACCTTCAACTTGTGCCCAAAAACCTTCATAATTGCCTAAAAACCTCAATTTTTGCCCCAAATTTCCATATTTTGTGCAAAAAATTGCTACGGCTTTAATTATTTTTTTTTTCTCCCGATGGAAAAATTCTTAATTCCACCACTTATTCTACTTATAAAATGGGTGTGTTGACATATTGAATTTGACTTACGCGAACATGCATTGTCCACTTGGACCTGGCAAAGGTGGTACTAGCCTTATATCGGGCCCTAGTACCAGACTATATGGGCAAAGCCCAAGGCATTAAGAATCGTTAGGGCATCATAAACTTGTGTTGAACTTGAACATTAACAAGAAGAATGGTTAGAGCACTCCGCTGCACAAATATTAAAAAAATAAATTCGCATAATTTAATCTTGTGTAATTTAACAAATCAAACTCACATAACTCAATAGTTAAAAATACTTACGCAAAAAAATTAACTCTTAAACAAAAGTCAATTTACATAAAACAAAAATATAAGAAACATAGATCATTTACCAACGAACGTTTGCTTCAATGGTATCATGCCTCAGTGTGGAAGGGCCCGCGATTAGTTGCCAAGCAACCCGGGTTCAATTCCTGGGGGCGAAGGTTTTATCTCCAATTTCCTGCGATTAGTTGCCAAGCTACCCAGGTCCCTCGATTAGTTGCCAAGCAACCCGGGTAGGAGTTTCCTTCTAGCGTGTGTGTGTGCAAATGATGAGGGTCGTTGAAATAAATGATCTGATGATGCGAATTCGCCGTTCAAAAAAAAAAAGATCATTTAGCGTCATATGTTTTCCTATAAATATATATTGCCATAATTTAGTGTTGCCTAATTTAAGTTTTGTATATATATATATATATTAATTTTGGAGAAACTAAAGTTTTAAAAAAAAAAATAAAAAAAATGGAGTGAATAGTAACGCGACCAATCAGAGCGTGCTATTTATTCATGTAAATATGAAACAACCCAACCCGTATTTAAACTGGCCCGTAATTTTTTTTCTTAATTACGTTAATATTTAGGTCCCAATTATGTTTCCCAAAACATCTTTAACACAAATAATAAGCTCAACAAACTTTTAAAACATTTATTACATTAGTTTAAATACCCGAACGGGCAAACACGACCCGACTACTTTAATTTCCAATAAAACCGAGCATGGTGATTGGGACTACACTACCCAATCCTAATCGAGTCCAAAAGCAAAATCTTCTAAAGCAGCCTAGTCAAGATCTCTAATCCCCACGCTTACCCGAGCCGCCATCACGCGAACCTATAAAACTGTAAACAACGAGAGGGTAAACTAACGCTTAGTGAGTGAGAATATACTACATACATACATATATATATATATATATATATATATATATATATATATATATATATATATATATATATATATATATATATATATATATATATATATATATATATATATATGTATAAAATGGACACGTCACACGAATAATCAAATAACACATACCGGAGCATCCAAGCATTAAGGCCAGCTAATCTAAGCATACCGTACGATCACTAAGCAACAAGCTAATAACATCAACAATAAAGTAAGTTCACCAACGACGATGTAAACAACGCCATCAAGCTACACCCGGAGGGTTAGCTACATCACAATGATACATTATTATATATATATATATATATATATATATATATATATATATATATATATATATATATATATATATATATATATATATATATATATATATATATATATATATATATATATATATATATATAACAAAGCGTAAACCGCCCAAAGTTAACCAATCGTAAAACGGAATGGTACTCGAATTTTCCATCGGTGTTCGTAACAACCGTTAGTGTACAACAACATATATCACTAACCCTTTGACGGAACGACAACACATATCCGTTCACAAACCGTTAGTGTACAACGACATATATCACTAACTTGGACAACACATATCCGTTCATAAATTCGTTAGTGTACAACGACATATATCACTAACTCGGACAACAATATATCACTAACTCGGACAACACATATCCGTTCATAAATCCGTTAGTGTACAACGACATATATCACTAACTCGGACAACACATATCCGTTCATAAATCCGTTAGTGTACAACGACATATATCACTAACTCGGACAACACATATCTATTCATAAATCCGTTAGTGTACAATGACATATATCACTAACTCGAATAACACATATCCGTTCATAAATAAATACGTTACTCAACCACATCTCAAATACCAAATCCCACGCCATCGGGATTATCCATATCACAAGACTATGTGATATCGTACACATAAAGTGTGCACCTCGCCCAAGCGGTCAACCAAAACGCACAACCGTGCCAATTGGACCTATTCACAAGTCCATCAAATTCACCTATATGTGAAGTGAGCTCTATAGCCGAGAATCACTTCACCCGACCCGCACCCATCCTACACATACATATGCGCATAGGATATTAACACTCACCTTGAAGTCTTGATGAATGCAACCGAATAATCCGCAACACGCCAATGGAAAGTACCTATTCCATTAATCACATAACAAACAACACAGTTAGGGTGGATTTACAAATCAACCCAAATTGACAACTAGTGCAATTTCAACCCATATGCACCTCCAAGCTCAAACCACGCCCAAACTAAACAATAATCACTAACGCAAGTGAGAATGGTCCTAATACACCAATTGAACCCATTCATAAGTGTTAAATACCAATCTTGCCCATTTTAACACCAAATCCCTAATTTTGACCCATTTCAAAATTAGTCAACCCAAATACACCCAAAGTGGTTCCAACACTTCTATAATCACTAACACTAGTGATTTTACACTACTTACAAGCCTTAAACATGGTTAAATCATCAACCAACCCAAAACCCGCCAAGTATCAACAATAACTAGTTTCCATAAACCTACTTCATCATCTAAATGAGTTTTACAACTAACAAGCTCAAAACCCTAACATTGAATCTCAAATCAAACAATGAAACTCGGAGTTAGAACTTACCAATACCGCCAAAATGATGCCATTGACGAGTAGAACAACTTTAATACTTGAGTCTTGACCCGAAACACCCTTCTTCTTCCTTAAAAACCAATTTCTTTCTCTAAAATTCACTTTCTCTCACTAGGGTTTGGAAAATGGGAGAAGATGGAGAAAATGAGAATGAGATAAGGTGTGGAACTGATTTGGGGCTTAAAGCCCGTCCATGATGCGAAATTACCAAAACATCCCCAAAATACCCATTAAAAACGGGTTAAAAATGTCAGTTCTGCGTAACTGTCGCGTTTCGTGACACCCAAGATGCGACACGACATACCCAAACGCGATAACTCGATCAGGAGGCCAGTCTTTCACCCAGTCACGTATCAGTCCACTTTGTCACGTATCGCGACAAGCCAAAACGCGGTAATGTGATGACCCGGAAATTTCTGACCAAATTTAAACTTAATCTTTAACGTTTTCGACACGATAAGCAAAGTCTGTAAAACTTAATCACAATATTTTTGAACTACTTTCATATGTTCAAATTACCCATCGACTGTTCTCGACGATTCACGAACTAATATGTGTAAATAGATACATATATGTGATGACCCGGAAATTTCTGACCAAATTTAAACTTAATCTTTAACGTTTCCGACACGATAAGCAAAGTCTATGAAGTTGAATCCTAAAATTCTTGAACTATTCAAATACCCTTCGATTGTTCTCAACGATTAACGAACAAATATATGTAAATAGATACATATATATACTATAACTTGAAAACGTAACAAAGTGTTATGAAAACGATACTGTGCATTAACCTTATTGGTTTGATTATCTGATTGATATATTTAACAACGGAGTTAAAAGATTATGCCAAACGATTGAATTAAAAGATATTTATTGAGTCCCTTAAAGATTATGATATTATTACGAGTCTCTGTTGTGAGGTCTACGTTGATTTGGGAAATCGTTCATTTTTAACGATATTCGAAATAAATGGTAAAGTGTTTGTTTAAATAACGTAATTTGGAGACATACAATAATAAAGAATATTAACTGTTGGAATTAGATATATGAATAACTTGTGATATGTATTTTAAAACGTATATATTAATATTGAAAATATATAAAATATAATATTAAACTGGTCATAAAACAAATTGTTATTATATATATATATTAACAAATAGCGAGGCAATGATTTATAGAAGTAAATGACCAAAACACTCGAAAGTTTAAGATACACTTTGAATGATATAGTTTATTGATAATTTAAGATTATATTTTGACAAAGGTACGAGTCACAAAACGTAAATTGTGAGTTTTCTAAGCGTACGAAAATGCGTTCGAGAAACCGGAACCGGAACATAAGTCGAGTGACAACGTACGTGTCATCGGAACGAAAATTACAAGTCAACTATGCACATGAATTTAATATAATATATAATTAATTATTTAAATTATATATATTATATACATTATATTTAAATATGTTGACAAACAAAACAACAAATGATTGTGAGCTGGATCAGAGGGCCATGCGATCGCATGAGAAATAGGCATAAAACCCATGCGATCGCATGGGCATCAGATTCCAAAAATTTACCTATAAAATGTCAGTTTCTGCTCGAATTTTATTACGCCCTCCACAATCAATCCTCTCCCTCTGTAATATATATTTATATTATAATAATAATAATAATAATAATAATAATAATAATAATAATAATAATAATAATAATAATAATAATAATAATAATAATAATAATAATAATAATAATAATTATTATTATTATTATTATTAATAAGATTAATATTATTATTAATCTTATAGTTAGGAGTATTATTATTAGTATTATTATACATAAAATACTACGACGAGGTCATGAGTGAATTATTTTCAAACAAGCCTTCCGAGCGGGATAGAGCTAGGGAAACTTTGGGTTATAACTATAGAGGTTATGGGTAATGTTCGTGAGTATTATTTTGCAAGTCAAACCTAGTGTTTATCATCTCTGTTACGTCTACGTACTTTTCTGCAATATTGAATCACAATATTGATACGTGAGCATTCATATCTTATCTTTTATATATTAATTGTGTATCCATGTCTAATGCTCGAGTATATATATTTATGCATACTTGTATGCTAAATTTCATCGTTAAACAATTTATAATGAATCATGAATTTAATACATATATTACTAGTAAAAGGTATATGATATACATGTTTTTGGAAAGCTAACGAAAAATCAATAACTTTTCATTTAGATATCGAATAGTTTCGATGAACGGATTAAAAGATATGATCAACTGAATTATGATTGACGTTAATTGAAATTGCTTTTGAATCTGCAATTAAGATTTAAACAACTTTTTACGAGATTGATAAAATGGATTTTTAAATATTACCAGCCGAGTAAATGAATCCTTATATAAGGCACGTCTCGTTTTGTTGAACTATTGTCAAAATTGACTTTTTGAAACGACTTTGGATAACTTTTGTATGTCGATCTTGAGCATTAGGATTGTGATACACTATGACCTAACCTAGCTTGATAGACAATTATTGACCAACATATGTTCTCTAGGTTGAGATCTACGGTTATTTGGTAATCCGAGTTTCGGTAACATTTTGGTGAACGACTTTATATGCTGCTAAGGTGAGTTTCATTTGCTCCATTTTTAATTGCTTTTGCAATCTATATTTTTGAGCTGAGAATACATGCACTTTATTTTAAACGCAATGGATACAAGTACATACTAAATTCTACACTGAGTTTGAACCGAAAATTCCTTAGCTTTGGTAACTAGGAACTGCCGGTTATAAGAACTGGTGGGCGTGAGTAGTTATATATAGATCCATAGGGCTTGACATCCCCGTGCGTTCCAGGTATAGAGACCCTAGCCTAAACTATAAAGCGGACGTATGCTATTTGAGTTTAGTACACGTTGGTTTGCGTGCATTGTACATGTTGGTTGCATGTATGTTAAAACAGGGGTACTTATTATATATACGTTAAGTTTAGTTACCAGGGTGCTCAATTTCGTAGAATATTTTGATAAACGTTTCGGATGAAACAACTGAAATCTTGTGATCCACCTTTATATACAGATTATGCGAAACACTAAAACTATGAACTCACCAACCTTTGTGTTGACACTTGTTAGCATATTTATTCTCAGGTTCCTTAGAAGTCGTCCGCTATTTGCTTATGTGATGACCCGGGAATTTTTGACCAAATTTAAACTTAATCTTTATATAATTTCGATACGATAAACAAAGTATGTAATATTGAGTCTAGAAAACATTGGAACGATGTTCATATATTCAATTGACCTTCGACTGCTCTCGACGATTCACGAACCTATAAAAGTAAATAGAAATGTATATGTAACTAACTATACATATAAATAATTATATAATGTAAAGTAAATATAGTAGAGAACTGATATGTGATTTAGATATAATGAAAGATAAATCAAAATAACCAAAACTTGTTATTAAATGATTTCGAACATAAATTGTCAACGATTAACAAAGTATTTATTGTATAATGTTATACTTTGAGTTTAAATGATTTTGATGTATATAATTAATACATCTACCTAAGTAATACGTCTGGATATGTAAAACATAATTATATATATAGTAATTTGAATATACATATGTTATATAAACTTGATTATCACTATAGGTATATTAATAAATGTATAAATATTAAATAAATGTTATTATATAAGTATTAAATATTACATAATTAATAATATATTAATAACAAGTTAAAATATAGTTGTTATAGTATTATTATTATTACTTTCATTGTTTCTATTAATACTAACATTAATATTAATAATTAAGCTCTGTATTAATTATATTATTATTGATAATATATAGATATGAAAATTAACACATTTGATTTGTCATCTTTACTAATATTACTATTATTACTTTCTTTACTATTATTAGAATATGTATTTAATAATATTAATAACCGTGTTATTATTATTATTATTATTATTATTATTATTATTATTATTATTATTATTATTATGTATAATATATAATTATGAAATTTGATATAATTGATTGTTATATTATTATTATTACCATTGTTGATATCAATATAACTAGTAGAAAATTTATAACGATTAACTTGAATATTATTATTACTATTATATTACTAAAAATTTGTATTACTAATATTAAGTGTATTATTATTATATTTATATGTATATCTATTAATAAAGTTAATAATAATCTATAAATATATATATATAGGGATAAAATAACTGATATATGAATGTATATATACAAATCATAATTAAATACTCATACTTATACCAAATACAGATTTACATACGGGTACATAAATACATAAGCATATAAATACATATATAATACAGTTGCAATTTCAGATAATTACAAATGCTGTTACATGTCGTTGTCCCTTTTATTTATTTATGTATTTTTCTGCTTAAATTGATTCCCCTGGTCTCCCCATTCTCTGCTATAATTTGATCAAATTACTTTACATTATTGGAAGAGACAACCAACAACACAAACCACCATCGTGAATCCGAGGCCAATCCTATTTTTGTTCAATGCCATTATATGTATTTTTACTACAAAATACATTATGGTGAGTTTCATTTATCTTTTTACCCTTCATATTTTTGGGCTGAGAATACATGCGCAATTTTTATAAATGTTTTTATGAAATAGACACAAGTAATCAAAACTACATTATATGGTTGAATGATCGAAATCGAATATGCCCTTTTTTATTAAGTCTGGTAATCTAAGAATTAGGGAACAGACACCCTAATTGACGCGAACTCTAAAGATAGATCTATCGGGCCCAACAAGCCCCATCCAAAGTACCGGATGCTTTAGTATTTCGAAATTTATATCATGTCCGAAGGAGGATCCCGGAATGATGGGGATATTCTTATATACATATTGTGAATGTCGGTTACCAGGTGTTCAATCCATATGAATGATATTTTTGTCTCTATGTATGGGACGTATGTTTATGAGAAATTGAAATATGAAATCTTGTGGTCTATTAAAATATTGAAATGATTGTTATGTTAAACTAATGAACTCACCAACCTTTTGGTTGACACTTTAAAGCATGTTTATTCTCAGGTACGAAAGAAATCTTCCGCTGTGCATTTGCTCATATTAGGGATATTACTTGGAGTCGTTCATGACATATTTCAAAAGACGTTACATTCGAGTCTTTGAGTTCATCAAGATTATTATTAAGTCAATTATATTTGAATATATTATGAAATGCTATGCATGCCTTTCAACTGTCGGTGTAACAAAAGTTTGTCTTTTAAAAACGAATGCAATGTTTATAAAATGTATCATATAGAGGTCAATTACCTCGCGATGTAATCAACTGTTGTGAATCGTTTGTAATCGATATGGACTTCGTCCGGATGGATTAGGACGGGTCTTTACAGTTGGTATCAGAGCGGTGGTCTTAGCGAACCAGGTCTTGCATTAGTGTGACTAACTGGTAGTTGTTTAGGTGCATTAGTGACTCTGGACTTCAACCGTGTCTGCATGTCAAAAATTTTGCTTATCATTCCGAGTCGAAAATCATCTGCTTATCATCCTTAGGAAATTACCTGCTTATCATTCTTAGTCTAGACACATCTTACTGCATTGATTGCATGAATAATGTATAGACAAAATTCATATCTTAGCGTATCTGTTATTGTTACCTTTGCCTGACAGCCTCCGTAGATTCCTCCGTAACTTATAGGATTTTAGTATTATATATGCATATATAAATTATGTATTGCAAGGTACTAATCTACATCCTATAATCTATTTCTTATCGAAAATCCTTCATCTGATCGTATGAGATGAATCTCTCAACCAGTTCGAGTCCCTCAGATTCCGATAGCTATTCCGATAGTTATTCCGACAGCTATTCCGATATGGAGTTTCACCTATCAGCGTCATCAGAATGAATCAACCAATCAGCCATCCCCAATTCATCTGATGAGTTCGTAGTCGACTTAATTAACAAAAACGTGAAGAAGGTGATCCTTTTCACCAACCGAATTTACCTCTTGGCGATGAACCTGAAGCACTTACCGGTGAACCAGTCCGAAACACCATTTTCACCCTCCTTTCCCGAATATCTCACCACGATTAAACACCATTTTCACCCTCCTTTCCCGAATATCTCACCACGATTATATTCTATCTACAAGTCTAAACCTTATTCATCCGCTTGTTCCGACCGACAAACTAACCGGAATAATAGAAGAAGTCAACGAACTTCGCGCTCATGTAATTAATTTGGAGAATATGGTGCAAAACTTACTAGCTTCAGCAACATCACCAGCACCACCAGTACCACCAACAACCTAAGTTTCAACATCACACGCCTCAACATCTCATTCTATACCTCGAGTATAATCTTCGTTCTACATCTTGTTATACATCGATTATCTTCGTTCTACGTACCGCTCTATCTCATTTATCTTCGTTCGACATGGCGATTATGTAATCTCTAATGTTTTAGAGATTATGTACTCTAGTTCTAACAATAAATCAAACGAGATTAATATCATATTGACTCATTAAATCCATGATTACATTTGAAGAAAATATATATGTATATATATTTTCATAAAGATTGTAATTAAAAGATTCTTTTGTACAAACTGTTAATGGTGAAAATATTTTAACGGGTAGGTAATACCCGGGGAATATTTAGATTTCACATTAATAAGTACACTGTACATTCTTTCAAATCTAATTCAACAGTCATTTACTATCCTAGTTACATCCACATATATACGTATCCGTATACCGCATAATAACCATTTTTATTCAATTTCATATTTGGATTTTGACCTATCAGAATTCAACAAGTGGCATAATGAAGAAATAATGGATACAATAAAAATTGATTAGAAACAGACTAATTATTAATATGAAATTTTATTTAGAATTCACGCTAACAAAATCCTAGCTAACTGTTCCTAGCTAACTGTTAATTCCGTATTATATTTAATTATCGCAATTTATTTATCGCAATTTATATTCTTGCAATTTTATTTATCATCATTTAATTTCTGTTATTTACTTTACGCATTTTATTTATCGTCATTTAATTTCTGTATTTATTTTACGAACTTTAAATATCGGGACACGTATACAAGGTTTTGACATATCATATCGACGCATATATATATATATTATTTGGAATAATCATAGATACTCTATATGCAGTAATGATCGAGTTCTCTATACAGGGTTGAGGTTGATTCTACAATAATATATATACTTTGAGTTGTGATCGAGTCTGAGACATGTACACGGGTCACGATACATATTAATTCGAATATTATATATATAATTATATATGAATTATTGTATTGCTAACTGTGGACTATCAACTGAGGACTATCAACATTGGACAATTAAAATGAATTAAAATATTGATTATAACATATGAAACTAAATATTTATTCAAGTTTGCCACTTGATCTCATCTTAAACCTCATCTGTATCTTGACGATTACAATCTGCGTTCAAACCTTTCATGATTCTTGAAAACACCTCAATCGATAGGATGAAACAACCACACTTCATCTACGGAAGGAAAGATTTATGCATATAGTTATGTACATGAGAAACTCTCGGCAACTGAGTAAAAGTTTAACACGTAGCCACGTCAGATCCTTGGCATTTATTAGCAAAAATAACTTTGCGATCCCTTTTCAAAGTAGCCAATTTTGTCACATCTCCAGCAAGTCAACTTCGACTTTTCATTCGAAGTAGCCTTAATATAATCCTGATATATACAATTACCCTTTTGATAACGGAGAATTTTTTATATTCCACCATATTACCAGAAGACGTACCAGCAACCTCGTTGTTTTTTGGCTTAAATCTCTCTGACAAATCATTATATTTATTCATTGAAACCCTATCATATACTCATCCGTATCTTGTAACGAGAACTGCCATAACAATTACCGAGAATCAGCAATCAGTACTTTGAAAACTCACAGCATATCTACATCAACAGTTATATGTATGACATTTATCTCTTAGAATTATGATCTCTTATTCTGAAATTCTGAAAAGCACTCAGTCACAAATTAATACTCTGAATGTTGAAAAAGCTGAATGAAGCAGCAGAAGCCGTAGACAACCGTAAACGACCTTAACCGTCAAAAGTTTGATGATAAAGAATGGAGTATTGGAAACACTCAATAGAAAATTTAGTACCGAAAAGCAGGTTGTGCGAAACTATGAAGAAAGCCGTGGACAAATCACAAAGAATAAGTTTGACTTCAAAGAATCTAAATGATTCAATGTCTGCTGAAGTCTTTAGCGAATATCTTGCTCGTTACTCTAAATCCTTGTAGACAATAGTCTCCATCATTCTCTGATCTTAGATATTCAAAGATATCATCGTATCTTTCATTATAAATATCCTCCATATTTCTGAAGATATTTTCATAACTATTCTTATCCGAAATCATTAATCTCTTCGTGCTATCAGTGTTACATCATATAGAAACTGTTAGTTTCTATATTCTGTAAACTTCAAGCTTAAAATATGAATGTTATTGAAGTAATGTTAGGAACTGATGCATGAGTTAGTATAATATAATGACACTTGATCAACGTGATTATATTACAGTAAGTCATGCTGAGTTTTTAATGGAACGTGATGATTCACAGATCATAACGTCATCATGTGCCATGTTACATGACTCGTTCATTCTACTTCACCTTCGGACATATCAAGAAAATATATTCTTGATAGTTCTATTCTCAGTGATCCTGGTAATTTGACAAATCAAACCGTGCAATCACATTCCTTCCTGCTTAGAACATTATAATCATTCGAAACTCTATATCTACAAATTCTGGACTATTATTCGCTTGACTTAAGGTCGGAAAGAGAAAACAAAAGCATAGAGCTTTGAATTATAAGGGAGAATATAAAGCTCAATGACAACACCGAAAATTACAAACCGTGGATATCAGTACGTATAGCAATATAAAGACATGGGAGGATTATAAATACAATAATCCCTAGAGCATAATAGAAATAAACAGATTCTTCAGGTGGGAGTTGGAAAAGAAGAACGATCACTGCGATAGTTAGAATAAAAATAAGGATCAGAACAGGGTTAAGCATTTTCATAAATCTTTTGAATTTGAGAATTGAGTATAGAAGTGGTGAGAACAAATGGAACGGAAAAGGTAAATTTATAAAGGAAATATCAGACGTAGTAATCGGGGCAGATCACCGTATTTAATTAAAGAGATCTTAACTTCCATAAATCCCGAAGAATCAGATCTTATAGATTTTCAAGATTTTCTTTTAAATCCCTTGAATTCTGGAAATTCAACCCTGACTCTGTCAAAAGTTAAGGCAAATCTTTATCCTTTCATTTCACTATTCTGTGATAGCTTCACTAGTACACTCCGCATAATCGAATCATTTTATCTATGTTAATCAATAATAATAAATCAATATTTATCAACTCATATTCATCATGAAAACATTTTTAATGTTACCCATGACCACCTCACTCAAATTTCGGGACGAAATTTCTTTAACGGGTAGGTACTGTGATGACCCGGGAATTTTCGACCAAATTTAAACTTAATATTTATACAATTTCGATACGAAAAACAAAGTATGTAATGTTGAGTCTAGAAAACATTGGAACGATGTTCATATATTCAATTGACCTTCGACTGCTCTCGACGATTCACGAACCTATAAAAGTAAATAGAAATGTATATGTAACTAACTATACATATAAATAATTATATAATGTAAAGTAAATATAGTAGAGAACTGATATGTGATTTAGATATAATGAAAGATAAATCAAAATAACTAAAACTTGTTATTAAATGATTTCGAACATAAATTGTCAACGATTAACAAAGTATTTAGTGTATAATGTTATACTTTGAGTTTAAATGATTTTGATGTATATAATTAATACATCTACCTAAGTAATACGTCTGGATATGTAAAACATAATTATATATATAGTAATTTGAATATACATATGTTATATAAACATGATTATCACTATAGGTATATTAATAAATGTATAAATATTAAATAAATGTTATTATATAAGTATTAAATATTACATAATTAATAATATATTAATAACATGTTAAAATATAGTTGTTATAGTATTATTATTATTACTTTCATTATTTCTATTAATACTAACATTAATATTAATAATTAAGCTCTGTATTAATTATATTATTATAGATAATATATAGATATGAAAATTAACACATTTGATTTGTCATCTTTACTAATATTACTATTATTACTTTCTTTACTATTATTAGAATATGTATTTAATAATATTAATAACCGTGTTATTATTATTATTATTATTATTATTATTATTATTATTATTATTATTATTATTATTATTATTATTATTATTATTATTATGTATAATATATAATTATGAAATTTGATATAATTGATTGTTATATTATTATTATTATTATTATTACCATTGTTGATATCAATATAACTAGTAGAAAATTTATAACGATTAACTTGAATATTATTATTACTATTACATTACTAAAAATTTGTATTACTAATATTAAGTGTATTATTATTATATTTATATGTATATCTATTAATAAAGTTAATAATAATCTATATATATATATATATATATATATGGATAAAATAACTGATATATGAATGTATATATACAAATCATAATTAAATACTCATACTTATACCAAATACAGATTTACATACGGGTACATAAATACAGAAGCATATAAATACATATATAATACAGTTGCAATTTCAGATAATTACAAATGCTGTTACAGGTCATTGTCCCTTTTATTTATTTCTGTATTTTTCTGCTTAAATTGATTCCTCTGGTCTCCCCATTCTCTGCTATAATTTGATCAAATTACTTTACATTATTGGAAGAGACAACCAACAACACAAACCACCATCGTGAATCCGAGGCCAATCATATTTTTGTTCAATGCCATTATATGTATTTTTACTGCAAAATACATTATGGTGAGTTTCATTTATCTTTTTACCCTTCATATTTTTGGGCTGAGAATACATGCGCAATTTTTATAAATATTTTTACAAAATAGACACAAGTAATCAAAACTATATTATATGGTTGAATGATCGAAATCGAATATGCCCTTTTTTATTAAGTCTGGTAATCTAAGAATTAGGGAACAGACACCCTAATTGACGCGAACTCTAAAGATAGATCTATCGGGCCCAACAAGCCCCATCCAAAGTACCGGATGCTTTAGTATTTCAAAATTTATATCATGTCCGAAGGAGGATCCCGGAATGATGGGGATATTCTTATATACATATTGTGAATGTCGGTTACCAGGTGTTCAATCCATATGAATGATATTTTTGTCTCTATGTATGGGACGTATGTTTATGAGAAATTGAAATATGAAATCTTGTGGTCTATTAAAATATTGAAATGATTGTTATGTTAAACTAATGAACTCACCAACCTTTTGGTTGACACTTTAAAGCATGTTTATTCTCAGGTACGAAAGAAATCTTTCGCTGTGCATTTGTTCATATTAGGGATATTACTTGGAGTCGTTCATGACATATTTCAAAAGACGTTGCATTCGAGTCTTTGAGTTCATCAAGATTATTATTAAGTCAATTATATTTGAATATATTATGAAATGCTATGCATGCCTGTCAACTGTCGGTGTAATGAAAGTTTGTCTTTTAAAAACGAATGCAATGTTTATAAAATGTATCATATAGAGGTCAATTACCTCGTGATGTAATCAACTGTTGTGAATCATTTGTAATCGATATGGACTTCGTCCGGATGGATTAGGACGGGTCTTTACAGCTTATATGTTAGACAAGCTATGTGCATGGAGTCTTACATGGCATATTTATCAAGGAAACGTTGCATTCACCAAATCATCACCATGTATCTTATTTTGACTACATTGTCAATGGAATTATTATTGTAAACTATTATTTATGGTGATTGTCTATATGTAGAAATCATCAGATGTCGAAAACCTTTGATTTAAATATTCATTTATGGTGTGCCTTTTCAAAAGAATGCAATGTTTACAAAACGTATCATATAGAGGTCAAATACCTCGCAATGAAATCGATGAATGACATGTTCGTCCATATGGATTTGGAGTGATCGTCACAGTTGGTATCAGAGCGTTGGTCCTAGTGAACCAGGTCTTGCATTAGTGTGTCTAACTGATAATTGTTAGGATGCATTCGTAAGTCTGGACTTCGACCGTAGCTGCATGTCAAAAGTTTTGCTTATCATTTTTTTGTCGAAAATTACCTGCTTATCATTCTTAAGTCTAGACATGTTTTCCTGCATTTATTGCATAAATAGTGTATAGACAAAAATTCATATCTTAGCGTATTTGTTACTGTAAACTTTTCCTGACATCTTCCTAAAATTTTTCCGTGATTTATGGAATTTGGTATTATATATACATATGTAAATTATGTATTGAAGAGTACCAATCTAACTTCTATAATCTATTTCATATCAAAAATCATCTCTCTAATTATACAAGATGGATCCCGTATCTAGTTCAAATTCCTTAAACTCCAACAGCTATTCCGATATGGATATTCACCTGAATTCCGAAGACAGTGTAACCGGAATGGATCAACCAATCAGCCATCACCTATTCTGGATGAATTGGGGATGGGTTCGTAGCCTACTTAATTATTGGAGACAAGAAGAAGGCGATCCCTTCCATCCACCACATTGCCCTCTTGGCGAAGAACCTGAAGCACTTACCGGCGAACCTATTCGAGACACCATTTTCTCTCTCATTTCCAGAGTGTCTCGTCACGATTATATATTATCTCAAATTCTAGATCTTATTCATCCACTCGTCCGAACCGACAATCACCCCGGTGTAATAGAAGAAGTCAACGAGCTTCGCACTCGGGTAGTGGCTTTGGAGAATGTGGTGCAAAGGTTACAAGCATCAGCAGCAGCACCGACAGCAACAGTACCACCATCAGCAACACCAATAGTACCATCACCACCACCAACAATAACATCCGTATCTCACACCTCAACATCATAATATGTACCTCGAACATCATCGTCATACGCACCATAGATACCAAGGAATACCAACAACAACAAACGATGAAGTATTGATTCATAACTTCATCGAAGAAATATTTTGCAGAGAATATGTAGTTTCTAAAAGTTTTAGAGATTATATATTCTAGTCCTAGTCGAAAACCAGATGAGATTAATATTATGTTAACTCATTAAATCCATGATTACATCTAAGGAAAATATATATGTATGTATATTTTCATAAAGATTGTAATTAAGAAAATTCTTTTGTACAAACTATTAATGGTGAGAATATTTTAACGAGTAGGTAATACCCGAGAGATATATAAATTCACAATTAATATGTTACATTCTTCGATTCTGATTCAACAAATCCTCAACCATCCTCATCCAAATTTAATTACATATTTTGATTTTGACAAATCAAAATCCAAGTCAAGATTTAACAAAAGACATCATTCTTAGATTCCTACATCTTTCAAAGCTATACTTTGACTTCAAAACTGTGCTAGAACATCATAGAACCCAGAAAAGTATTTGTATCATTCAAATTGTGTATCCATGTCTAGTGCTCGAGTATATATATTTATGCATGCTTGTATGCTAAATTTCATCGTTAAACAGTTTATAATGAATCACGAATTTAATACATATATTACTAGTAAAAGGTATATGATATACATGTTTTTGGAAAGCTAACGAAAAATCAATAACTTTTCATTTAGATATCGAATAGTTTTGATGAACGGATTAAAAGATATGATCAACTGAATTATGATTAACGTTAGTTGAAATTGCTTTTGAATCTGCAATTAAGATTTAAAAAACTTGTTTACGAGATTGATAAAATGGATTTTTAAATATTACCAGCCGAGTAAATGAATCCTTATATAAGGCACGTCTCGTTTTGTTGAACTATTGTCAAAATTGACTTTTTGAAACGACTTTGGATAACTTTTGTATGTCGATCTTGAGCATTAGGATTGTGATACACTATGACCTAACCTAGCTTGATAGACAATTATTGACCAACATATATTCTCTAGGTTGAGATCTACGGTTATTTGGTAATCCGAGTTTCGGTAACATTTTGGTGAACGACTTTATATGCTGCTAAGGTGAGTTTCATTTGCTCCATTTTTAATTGTTTTTGCAATCTATATTTTTGGGCTGAGAATACATGCACTTTATTTTAAACGCAATGGATACAAGTACATACTAAATTCTACACTGAGTTTGAACCGAAAACTCCTTAGCTTTGGTAACTAGTAACTGCTGGTTATAAGAACTGGTGGGCGCGAGTAGTTATATATGGATCCATAGGTCTTGACATCCCCGTCCGTTCCAGGTATAGAGACCCTAGCCTAAACTATAAAGCGGACGTATGCTATTTGAGTTTAGTACACGTTGGTTTACGTGTATTGTACATGTTGGTTGCATGTATGTTAAAACAGGGGTACTTATTATATATACGTTAATTTTAGTTACCAGGGTGCTCAATTTCGTAGAATATTTTGATAAACGTTTCGGATGAAACAACTGAAATCTTGTGATCCACCTTTATATACAGATTATGCGAAACACTAAAACTATGAACTCACCAACCTTTGTGTTGACACTTGTTAGCATGTTTATTCTCAGGTTCCTTAGAAGTCTTCCGCTGTTTGCTTATATGTTAGACAAGCTATGTGCATAGACAAGCTATGTGCATGGAGTCTTACATGGCATATTTATCAAGGAAACATTGCATTCACCAAATCATCACCATGAATCTTATTTTGACTGCATTGTCAACGGAATTACTATTGTAAACTATTATTTACGGTGATTGTCTATATGTAGAAATCATCAGATGTCGAAAACCTTTGATTTAAATATTCATTTATGGTGTGCCTTTTCAAAAGAATGCAATATTTACAAAATGTATCATATAGAGGTCAAATACCTCGCAATGAAATCGATGAATGACGTGTTTGTCCATATGGATTTGGAGCGATCGTCACAATATATATACACTAAAACTTGAAAACTTTAACAAAATATTAAGTATATGATACTGTGCATTAAACTTGTTGGTTTAAATATCTATTTGAATATTTATGATAGGTTGGAATATTAATTGTATGAATAATTTGTGACGTGTAATTAAAACGTGTTTATCGAATAGATATTAACTTGGTTATAAAATGTTTGATAATACTGTTATATTAGTAAATAACGAGAACATTATTTATAGAAGTAAATGACCAAAACACAAGAACATTCAAGATACACTTTGAGTAATATAGTTTATGGATAATTTAAGTCTATATTTTGACAAAGGTATGAGTCACGAAAGGTAAAGTTCCAGTTTTCTCAGTGTACGAAAGGACGTTCGAAAAACCGGAACCGGGACATAAGTCGAGTGACGACGTACGACTTATCGGAACAAAAATTACAAGTCACCTATACACGAGAATATAATATAGTATATATATAATTAATATAAATTATATATATTATATATATAATTAAATAATATGTCGACGAGCTAGCAAACAAAGAAACCAGGCTGGACACAGGTGGCCATGCGATCGCATGCCCATATGCCCAAGAAACCATGCGATCGCATGGAGGGAGGGGGTAGACCAAGTGCTATAAAGTTTGACGTTTTTCCGTTTCTGATTCATTTCATTCAATCTCTCGACATCTCTATCTCAATATATATAATTATATTTATTATTATTATTATTATTATTATTATTATTATTATTATTATTATTATTATTATTATTATTATTATTATTATTATTATTATTATTATTATTATTTTTAATCTTATTATTATTAGTAGTATTATTATTACATAAAATATTACGACGAGGTTATGAGCGGGTTATTTTCAAAATGAGTTTTGAGCGGAATAGAGCTAAGGAAATTACGGGTTATAGCTATGGAGCTTTGGTAACTAGTAACCGCCGGTTATAAGAACTGGTGGGCGCGAATAGTTGTATATGGATCCATAGGGCTTGACATCCCCGTCTGTTCTAGGTATAAAAACCCTAGCCTGAACTATAAAACAGACGTATGCTATTTGAGGTTAGTACACGTTGGATTGCGTGTATTGTACATGTTGGGGGCATGTATGTTAAAACAGGGGTACTTATTATAACGTTAAAGCTTAGTTACCAGGGTGCTCAATCTTGTAGAATATTTTGATAAACGTTTCTGGATGAAACAACTGAAATCTTGTGATCCACCTTTATATACAGATTATGCGCAACATTAAAACTATGAACTCACTAACCTTTGTGTTGACACTTGTTAGCATGTTTATTCTCAGGTTCCCTAGAAGTCTTTCGCTGTTTGCTTATATGTTAGACAAGCTATGTGCATGGAGTCATACATGCTTTATTTGAGGAAACGTTGTATTCACAAAATCATCACCATGTATCTATTTTGACTGCATAGTCAACGGAAGTATTATTGTAAACCATTATTTACGGTGATTGTCTATATGTAGAAATTATCAGATGTCAAAAACCTTGGATTTAAATATTCATTTATGGTATACCTTTTCAAAAGAATGCAATGTTTATAAAACGTATCATATAGAGGTCAAGTACCTCGCAATGAAATCGATGAATGACATATTTGTCCATATGGATTTGGAGCGATCGTCACAGTTGGTATCAGAGCGTTGGTCCTAGCGAACCAGGTCTTGCATGAGTGTGTCTAACTGATAGTTGTTAGGA
The DNA here is from genome assembly GCF_046630445.1 of Rutidosis leptorrhynchoides. Lineage (NCBI taxonomy): Eukaryota > Viridiplantae > Streptophyta > Magnoliopsida > Asterales > Asteraceae > Rutidosis > Rutidosis leptorrhynchoides. The sequence continues at coordinate 45,498,007 of NC_092340.1, forward strand.
TACATTGGTAAGTCTGGACTTCGACCGTGTCTGCATGTCAAAAGTTTTGCTTAACATTTCTTATCGAAAATTACCTGTCTATCATCTTAAGTCTAAATGCGTCTGATTGCATTGATTGCATAGATAGTTTAACACCCCGTCAAAAATCCCATTAACGAAATATTAACTCTGGTCCCAGTGCTTGGCTTGACTTCTATGTAACAACAATATTCTACAGCGGAAGCAATTAATACCTGAGAATAAAAATGCAAAACAGATCAACAATAATGTTGAGTGAATCTACAGGTTTTAGGTAAACAATACAGTATGTTTAAGAAATAATTTCCCGTAAACGTTTATTAGTGGGAGACCACCAAGGTTTAATGTTAAAGTTTTTAGACAACACCGTTTCTCGTTTCAAAAGTTTGTTGACACTATCATGTCAAGTTTCAATCATTTGTAGCCAACACCCTGTCAAGTTTTATCCCATTTGTTCGTAAACCACAGTTTAAATAACGTTGTATAGTATCTGAAAAACAGTTATCAGAAAAATAGTTTAAATTTCTTTGACCACGAGATTTTACAAGTACAACACCAAGTCGCTAAACGTTTGCATAATCTGAGCACCTGAATACTAGCAATGACCTGAGTATAGAAGCCACTATACCCGCATTTACCTCCTAAAATGTTATACACTTGTTCGAGTGTATCTAATGTTTAAAATAAATGCACCAAAGATTTTATAGTGGGTGAGGTTGTCAACCTAACGGATTCGTCCATCTAAATCGTGCTTACACCGATGGTATTAAAAGTATTCAAGCTAAAGGCTTTGTGAACAAACTCAGTACACATATATAGTACTCGTGTCAATACAAAAGCATTTGATAAATTAAGTATAACAGCGTGTATTCTCATCCCTGAAAACATGTAAAAAGCGGGACTGTAGACTCACCTTTGAATAAAGCTCGAATTGAAAGACAAAACTTGTTCGGATTATAGCTGGGTAATGCAACCTAAGTATACGTATTTAGGTTGGTCAATATATGTATCTTAAATAAGTATGGTTTCATAGTATAAGTTGTCTTATTGCTTGACTCGACGCGTTTCCAAGTAAAAGTCAACTATATCATGCAAGTCAAACAAAGTCAACCGAAGTCAAACCGAAAGTCAAACTTGGTCAAAGTATTCAACTAAAGTCAACATCAGTAGGTTCATGTCAAATGTTGGTCAACATGTCAAATCTAAGTCAAACAATATGTTTCAGGTCATGAATGATTATTTTTCAATTTCAGTTTATCGTTGTGCACAAAGTTCATGAACACGTAACATACTTAGCACATTATTTCATAGTACAAAATTCACGTAAATATAGAAAACTCCAGATCATAAATATACTTAAAATCGATTCCAAAAAATCCGGCCAGGGTCTCATATGATAATAAAAATTCAGGAATCAGAAGGGGTACATTTGGGGTTTGCCCACTCAGTTTCTGACCGCGCACTGATTTCGTTTTGGCTATAACCGGAGTTAGGAACATGCAATTGATACAAGACCAGTGTCCATAGTTCAAAGACAAGTCAAAGTAACACATATCAAAAATCTAGAAAATTTTGTTTAGCCAATTTGTGCAGTTTATTCATGCAAGTTGAATATTCAGTTTTCAGCTCAATTCAGAATTTACATAGCTCTATTGTGCCCAATGCATAAGGTTTCAGAGATTGACGTAAACTAACAATAAGTCACATATCATGTTAAAATTCATATTCCGAAAGCTTACATTCTCATTCAATAAACACAATCTATAGAGTATAAAACAGAGAGCAATTTACAGATTCGATTCTAGTTTAGCTAATCACATTCGCACGCGATTATCCGAAGATCTAGATACAATTAGCCTATGATATCTACATGAAAGGTGAAGTAATTTTTGTTTAAATTTAAAATATGCAAAGCTTTAATCACAAAAGTTAACACATTTTATCATACAAGGATGTTTTCATGCAAGTGCTGTATAAATCCACTTTTACACTAAATCAAGCATATCTCGGGTTATACATAAGCAAACGACATGATATCCTAGTGTAACTTGAGTGTTTTTAAATTATATTTCTAGTGGTATAAGTTTCACATGCCAATTCGTGGTATATCAAATCCAGATTTCTGATCAATCACGAAAACACAACGTTAATTTCAATTAAGCATAACTTGATCATCCGGAAACGAAATTAAGCGAATACAAAGCCTAAACTCAATAGTTTTTCGCAAGGAATCTGAATATACTATAATAATTAACATTTGAAAAACTTAATTTTTCTAATCATGCATAAACAAATTCGTTTTTAAACCCTAACGCATCAAACAATCAATATAACGATTACAATTAACAAGTACGCGTATAGACTTGAGCAATTGACAACATAACTATGAAACTTTAATAAAAATCAGATTTTTAAGATTAGGGTTTATGTAAATATACCTTTGATCAACAAATTAAATACACCAACGCGTAGGGGACGAAGAGAATTGCACTTTTCGTGTTCGAGGTTTAATCTAAAATTGAAAAATTGATGGTGTTTGTGTGTAGATGATGAACGCCGAGAGAGAGAGAGGCCAGGAGCACCCAAAAAAAATGACTAGAATGTGTTTAGGAATTAAGCTCAGTAGTTTTTAGGTTAACTAGTATTAGTTTAGGGCCCTAATTTAAAAGTTCAAGACCCACTAATGACCCAACTCAACAAATAAGTCCAATAAGGAGATGGAGGGGAGGGATTTCAGCCAAGGGTGGCCCAAGAGGTGTTCCCGGGCTCGTGTGGTCCAATTACGTGTAATCGTGGCTGGTTTCAAGTGTCGTTTAGTCGTACCGAAGGCCCGGAGCGCTAAACCGATCGTTAAATGCAACCAAGCGTTAATTTATTAAAAACCCAATAAATTAATTATTTTTAAAAAGTTAATAATTAATAAATTAATTATTAAAATAAACCCAAGCATTTCGTTGCTCAAAAAGCAGTTATCAAAATCGTATCGTTTTTATCGTATTTCATTATCCGGAATATTTATTTGAATTAATATCAACCCATATTAATTATTGTAACCCTCCAAAGATCAAATATGCATTTATTACACGTAAATGCACAAAAGTTAAATAATCACCGTTAAGTAAACTAACGGAAGGTTAACGGAAGTAACGGAAAAATCAGGGTTGTTACATTACCCACCTGTTATTAAAAATTTCGTCACGAAAGTTTAGTAATCATCCTCTGAAGTAGTTTCCTCGGGAAATAGTTGTGGATACTTCAGCCTCATCTGGTCTTCACGCTCCCACGTAAACTCTGGTCCTCTTCTGGCGTTCCACCGAACTTTAACGATAGGAATTCGGCTTTGCTTCAGCTGTTTGACCTCACGGCCTAAGATTTCGACAGGTTCCTCAATGAAATGAATTTTGTCGTCGATACGTAGTTCCTCTAAAGGAATAATCAAATTCTCATCTGCTAGGCACTTCGTTAGATTGGATACATGAAAACGTCATGTATACCGCTGAGAGCTTGTGGCAGTTCCAATCTGTAAGCTACCAGTCCAACTCTTTCAGTTATCTCGAACGGTCTAACATATCTAGGACTCAGTTTACCTCGTTTCCCAAATCGTACAACACCCTTCCAAGGTGATACTTTAAGCATAACTTTGTTACCAACTTGGAACTCTATATCCTTCCGTCTAACATCAACGTAACTCTTTTGATGACTTCGAGTCGTCCTCAATCGTTCCTGAATCTGTAGGACTTTCTCAGTTGTCTCCTGAATAATCTCAGGACCTGTCATGAAAGGACCCGTCCTAATCCATCCGGACGAAGTCCGTATCGATTATAAACGATTCACAATAGTTGATTTCATTGCGAGGTACTTGACCTCTATATGATACATTTTACAAACATTGCATTCGTTTTTGAAAAGACAATATTTCATTACATCGGAAGTTGATCGCATGCATACCATTTCATAATATACCTAACTATAGTTGACTTAATAATAATCTTGATGAACTCAATGACTCGAATGAAACGTCTTTTGAAATATGCCATGAATGATTCCAAGTAATGTCTCTATTATGAGATAATGCACAGCGGAAGATTTCTTTCATACCTGAGAATAAACATACTTTCAAGTGTCAACCAAAAGGTTGGTGAGTTCATTAGTTTATCATAAATAATTATTTCATAATTTTAATAGACCACAAGATTTCATATTTCCATTTCTCATAAACATACGTCCCATGCATAGAGACAAAAATATCATTCATATAGATTGAACACCTGGTAACCGACATTCACAATTTGTATATAAGAATATCCCCATCATTCCGGGATCCTCCTTCGGACATGATATAAATTTCGAAGTACTAAAGCATCCGGTACTTTGGATGGGGCTTGTTGGGCCCGATAGATCTATCTTTAGGATTCGCGTCAATTAGGGTGTCTGTTCCCTAATTCTTAGATTACCAGACTAAAAAGGGTGATATTCGGTTTAATAATCCAACCATAGAATGTAATTTTAAGTACATGTGTCTATTCCGTAAAACAGTTATAAAAGTTGCGCATGTATTCTCAGTCCAAAAATATAAAGGGTAAAAAGGCAAATGAAACTCACAATACTGTATTTTGTAGTAAAAATACATATGACGAAACTGAACAATGCTGGTTGGCCTCGGATTCACGAACCTATATCAATTATATATATTAACACATTGTAATCAAAGAAATTTATATACTATTATTATTAGTGATATATTTATTATTTTAATGAATTATATGTTTCATTAATTAATTAACTTTATTTATTTTATGAATACTTAATATGAAATATCAATGTAGTTAGGTTATATGTTTTAATTATGTTTTTATAAAAAATATTATTTCTTTGTTAAAACGATAATTATAATAATAATACAATAATAATAACAATAATAATATTAATAATGATAAAAAAATGATAAATTTAGAAATAATATTAATAATAATAATAATAATAATAATAATAATAATAATAATAATAATAATAATAATAATAATAATAATAAAAGAGTACAACCTTTGAAGAAAAGAGCTCTAAAAATAAAATGCCCCTGCCCGGGCTCGAACCCGCGACCTCTCGCTTAAGCGCAAACACCCTTAACCATCTCTCTGTCTAATTCTTTTCTGATTAATAACCCAATTTGATTTATATAACTCGACTGGCCTCAGCTTCGGCCCAAAAATAGTTTTCCAAGCCCAATATAATTTAGGCATGTCATGGCCCAACTCCTATGGCTTGCGGCCTGTTTTCCTCGTCGAAGTAAAAAGGAAAAAAAAAAATCTCGGTTACAAAACAAACACATGAAATTGTCATGTGAATAAAGTAATGGGTCTCGACATATAGCAGGAGGAAAGGAATTTTAGTAGTCGTCCATTATGCTTATGGGAGTGTCGAGTTTAACAAAAAACAAAAAAAAAATATAAAGGCCCGACAATCATAGATGAGTGGAGTTGTTAGTCTGCCATTCACAAAAGGTTTTATCAACTCATCTTTTCTTATTTAATTATGCAAGTGTCGGCCATGAGTGCCCAAGTTGGTTCCACTAGTAATTGATTAAACACTTTATCTCGTTACCCCTTATTATATATCACGTTTCACTAATAATGAAGTAGTAGGAGTTTTATACGATCAAGAATTTAATATAGCAGCATGAATGGGTCGTTTGAGTTCGTTTGATTTCATTTAAACGGACCATAAACAGAAATGGTAACTGTACTTAGCTGTAGTCGTACGTCATGTGTGGCAATGAAAGAATAGTGGCTTGTGGTGGTTCTTTGGCGACAATATCAACAAAAAAATGGTAGTTTGGTGATAGTTCTAAACGGGTTTCGGTGGTGGTGAAAGGTGGTGATCTTGGTGGTCGGTAGTTTTGAAGCTAAACAAGAAATAGAATCAAGTGAGCTGCAATACATCCATGATGGTGGCGTTTTTGTGAGCTTCGTTGAACAGCAATAATATGTGGTACAAAGTGGCAACTTGGGTGCGTTTTGGAGTATAAACTGGACGATATCATAAGGAACAACTTGGTAGTATTGTTTGTTTATAAATGGAAACGAAAGGTGGCGGATGATATGAGGTGCAGGTGGTGTTCACGGTTCAAATTAGAAAGGAGATAGTCATAACCATTTGATCAACATGGATATACAAAATATTTAGTAAAACAGTGACGGTTATGGACCTTATGGTGGTGATGGTGAGAAAACAGAAACTTCATAGTAGTAGCCAATGTTTTATTGTGATTCGAACAAAAATAAAGTAATGAAGGTGGTGTGTGTATTTGTCAAATAAAATGTTTTAATGGATTGTTTTATTAAGAAGGTGTGTCGACAACATATTTTGAGAAGAAGAAAAATCAGAATAAAACAAATTGAAGCAGATAAAATCCTGTAACAAATTTGTACTATAATTCGATACTGATGTCAAACAAATTAGATAGGAACAAAAATTAGATATAGTATGGATGGGGATTGAAACCGATTTTGGATTCCATAACTTTAAATTACGTATATATATATATATATATATATATATATATATATATATATATATATATATATATATATATATATATATATATATATATATATATATATATATATATATATATATATATATATATATATATATTTTTTACATTACATGTATATATCCGTAATTTATATTTATATCTATAACTATTTTTGTATATGTATTTATATATATATATCAATCTATTATTTTGTATATGTGTATGTATTTATATAAACATGCATATGTTTAACCGAATTCATATATATCTATATATGTATATCACTTATGCTTATATATATATTTATATAGATTATAATTAATATTATTAATAAATATAATTATAATAATAATGTTCTTTAATATTAAACATAATAATAATACAAACTTATAATAATACAATAGCAATAATAATATAATATTACAAATGATAATAATAACAATTATAATTAATGTATAGCAATAATATTGATAATAATGATATTAATAATAATGATAATAATAACAGGATAATATTAAAATATGATTATTCTACCTAAAATGAAATACTATAAATTTCTACATATATATCTTATTTATTTTAAAGTATTCATATGAATAACTGTGTATAGAAGTATATATTTAGATATATAAATATTTATATATCTAATTACAATCAGTTGTTCGTGAATAGTCGGGAGTAGACAAAGGGTAATTGATTACATGAAAAAAATTTCAAAATTTTGAGATTCAACACTACAGACTTTGCTTATCGTATCGAAATCATATAAAGATTAGGTTTAAATTTAGTCGGAAATTCCCGGGTCATTACAGTACCTACCCGTTAAAGAAATTTCGTCCCGAAATTTGAGTGAGGTCGTCATGGCTAACAATAAAAGTGTTTTCATGACGAATATGAGTTAGAGGTTTATCATTATTGATTAATATAGATAAAATGATTCAATCATGTGAAACGTACGAGTGAAGCTATCACCAAAGGGTGAAATAAGTAGGTATAGATTCGTCATATCTTTTGACGTAGATAGGATTTATTTCCAAGCTTAAGAGATTTGGAGAAAATCTTCGTAATTAGATTTGATTCTTCGGTAATCAAGGAAATTAGGATCCGCTTTAAATGCGATCATCTGTTTTGATTACTCTGTCGGATATTTTACTATAAATCCACCCCCTTCGTTTTTCTTATTTCCCACAACTTCTATTCTTTCTCCCTCAGCTCATACTTTAAAGCATTCGCCAATATGCTCCATCCAGTTCCGATTCTTGATATACTCTTAGCTTTCATATCTGTCATTCTTCTCTTTCATCTACCACCGGAGGATTTTATTTACTTCTACTATTATCTTGGGGTTATAGTGTTATTAATTTTCCCGTGCCTTTAAGTGGTAATACGTATTGATATGCACGGTTTGTAATTTGTGTCTTGTTGTCGAGCTTTATATCTTCTTTTATATTCAGGAGTTCCATACTTTTGTCTCCTCTTCCCGACTTCAAGTTAAGCGAATAATGGTCCATAATTCATAGATATGAAGTTTTGGATTAACGTAGTTAATGTTTTAAGAAGGGAATCGTAATGGCACGAACTTGATTTGGTAAATTACCAGAATATCCGAAAAGATAGAACTATTAAGAAGATGTGTTCTTAATATGTTTGGAGATTGGTTAGAATGTAAGAGTCGTGTAAATGGCACATAGTGGTGGTACTGTGAATCATCACGTTCTATTAGAAACTCAGCATGAACTACTGTAATATAATCACGTTGATCAAGTGTCATTATATTATACTAACTCATGCATCATTTCCCAACATTACTTCAATAACATTCATATTTTAAGCTCGAAAGTTTACAGAATATAGAAACTAACAGTTTCTATATGATGTAATACTGATAGCACGAAGAGATTAATGATTTCAGATAAGAATGGTTATAAAAATATCTCCAGAAATATGGAGGATATTTATAATGAAAGATATGATAATATCTCGGAATATCTTAGATCAGAGGATGATAGAAACTATTATCTGCAAGGGTTTAGAGTAAGGAGCAAGATATTCACTAAAAACTTTAGCAGACATTGAATCATTTGGATTCTTTGAAGTCAAACTTATTCTTTGTGATTTGTCCACGGCTTTCTTCCTAGTTTCGCATAATCTGCTTTTAGGTACTAAATTTTCTATTGAATGTTTCCAACATAATGATACACAGGAAGCATGGGGAGGTATATAATTTCGGACGAGAATATTTATGAAAATATCCTCAGAAATATCGAAGATATTGATGATGATATTTTGGAATTTCTAAGTTCGATGGTTGATGGAGAAAGATTTTTCCGCAAGATTTTAACATGACTTCGAAGCAAGATATTTGTTGAAGGTTTCATCGGATCCAGTATTACCTAGATTCTTTGAATATATGGTATGGTCCTGGTATTTGGCCTTGGTCTCCTTCATGATTTGCTTAATCTGTTTTTTTGTACCAAATTTTCTATTGAGCGTTCCCAACACTCTCTTCTTTATCATCAAACTTTTGATTGTTTAGACCATCTACAATTTTTCTGTTTCCTCTGCATTTAATGCTACGATATCTGACTCATCGGTTATCATTCAGAAGTGGTTTCAAGAGAATTGTGGTTTTTTAGATGATTAAACGCTGATGGTAACATGGTGGAATATGAAAGGTTCTCCGGTAATATTAAAAGAGCACGCGTATATATCAATGTTATAATAAGATTGTTTCGTACAAAAAGTCGAAGTTGTCTTGCTGGAGCTGTGACAAAACTGGCTATCTCGAACAGCAGATGCAAAGTTATTTTCGGTAATAATAACGCTAAAGGAATTAGCACAGCTACGTGTTAAACGTTTACTCAGGTTCCGAGTGTTTTCAGGTGCATAACTATATGCATAAATCTTTCCTCCAGTAAATGAAGTGCGGTTGGTTCATCCTCTCGATTGAGTTATTTTCAAGAATCATGAAAGGTTTGAACGCAGAATGTAATCGTGAAGATATAAATGATGTTTAAGACGAAATCAAGTGGCAACTTGAAGAATTGTTTAGTTTCATATGTTATAATCAATATTTTAATTCATTTTAATTGTCCAATATTATTAGTCCACAGCCGATAGTCCACAGTTGACAGTCCAATAATTCATATATAGTTTAATATATAATATTTGAATTAATTAATACGTGTCGTGACCCGCATACGTCTCAGACTCGATCACAACTCAAAATATATATATTATTATAGAATAAACCTCAACCCTGTATAGAGAACTCGATCATTACTGCATATAGAGTGTCTATGGTTATTCCAAATAATATATATATATATATATATATATATATATATATATATATATATATATATATATATATATATATATGCGTCTATATAATATGTCAAAACTTTGTATACGTGTCCCGATATTTAAAGTGCGTAAAATAAATAATAGAAAATTAAATAACGATAAATAAAGTGCGTAAAGTAAATAATATAAATTTAATGACGATAAATAAAATTGCAAGAATGTAAATTGTGATAAAATAAATTGCGATAAACAAAATGTAATCAGTTAGCTAGGAACAGTTAGCTAGGATTTTGTTAGCGTGAATTCTTAACAAAATTTCTCATAGTTAATTAGTCCGTTTCTAATCAATTCTCATTGTGTCCATTATTTCTTCATTATGCCACTTGTTGGATTCTGATAGATCAAAATCCAAATATGAAATTGAATTTGAATGAAAATAGTTATTCTTTGGTGAACGGATACGTATATCGGTGGTTGTAAATAGAACAGTAAATGATCGTTGAATCAAATTCGAAGAATGAACAGTGTAACTTATTAATGTGAAATATAAATATTCCTCGGGTATTACCTACCCGTTAAAATATTTTCACCATTAACAGTTTGTGCGAAAGAATTTTTAATTACAATCTTTATGAAAATATACTTACATATATATTTTCTTCAAATGTAATCATAGATTCAATGAGTTAATATAACATTAATCTCATTTGATTTACCGTTAAAACTAGAATACATAATCGCTAAAATATTAGAGATTACATAATCGTCATGAAGAACGAAAATAATTGATGTAGAACGATACGTAGAACGATGATTGTACTCGAGGTACTGAATGGGATGTTGAGGCATGGATTGTTGATGGTACTGGTGCGGTTACTGATGGTATCGTTGGTGCCGGTGAAGTTGTTGAAGCTGGTAAATTTTGCACCATATTCTCCAGATTGATTACTCGAGCGCGAAGTTTGTTGACTTCTTCTATTATTCCGGGATGATTGTCGATCGGAACGAGCGGATGAATAAGGTTTAGAATATGAGTTATGATATAGTAGTGGCGAGATATTTGGGAAATGCGGGTGAAATGGTGTTTTGAATAGCTTCGCCGGTAAGTGCTTCAGGTTCTTCGCCAAAAGGTGAATTCGGTTAGTGGATGGGATCGCCTTCTGCAGGTCTCCATTGATTAAGTCAATTATGAATCCATCAGATGAATTGAGGATGGATGATTGGTTGTTTCATTCTGGTGTCTTGCTTCCGGAGCTTAGATGACTATCCATTCTGAATAACTGTCGGGATGACTATCGGAATAGCTGTCGGAATCTGAGGGACTCGATCTAGTTGAGGGATTCATCTCGTACGATCAGATGAAGGATTTTCGATAAGAAATAGATTATAGGATGTAGATTAGTATCTTGCAATACATAATTTACATATACATATATAATACTAAAATCTCATAAGTTACGGAGGAATCTACGGAAGCTGTCAGGCAAAGATAACAATAACAGATACACTAAGATATGAATTAGCAGATACGCTAAGATATGAATTAGCAGATACGCTAAGATATGAATTTTGTCTATACACTTTTCATGCAGTCAATGCAATAAGATGTGTCTAGACTAAGAATAATGAGCAGTAATTTACTAAGGATGATAAGCAAATGATTTTCGACTAGCTATAATAAGCAAAACTTATGACATGCAGACACGGTCGAAGTCCAGACTCACTAATGTCTCCTAATGACTTATCAGTTAGACACACTAATGTAGACCTGGTTCGCTAAGACCTCTGCTCTGATACCAACTGAAAGGACCCGTCCTAATCCATCCGGACAAAGTCCGTATCGATTATAAACGATTCACAATAGTTGATTTCATTGCGAGGTACTTGACCTCTATATGATACATTTTACAAACATTGCATTCGTTTTTGAAAAGACAATATTTCATTACATCGGAAGTTGATGGCATGCATACCATTTCATAATATACCTAACTATAGTTGACTTAATAATAATCTTGATGAACTCAATGAATTGAATGAAACGTCTTTTGAAATATGCCATGAGTGATTCCAAGTAATGTCTCTATTATGAGCTAATGCACAGCGGAAGATTTCTTTCATACCTGAGAATAAACATGCTTTCAAGTGTCAACCAAAAGGTTGGTGAGTTCATTAGTTTATCATAAATAATCATTTCATAATTTTTATAGACCACAAGATTTCATATTTCCATTTCTCATAAACATACGTCCCATGCATAGAGACAAAAATATCATTCATATGGATTGAACACCTGGTAACCGACATTCACAATTTGTATATAAGAATATCCCCATCATTCCGGGATCCTCCTTCGGACATGATATAAATTTCGAAGTACTAAAGCATCCGGTACTTTGGATGGGGCTTGTTGGGCCCGATAGATCTATCTTTAGGATTCGTGTCAATTAGGATGTCTGTTCCCTAATTCTTAGATTACCAGACTAAAAAGGGTGATATTCGGTTTAATAATCCAACCATAGAATGTAATTTTAAGTACTTGTGTCTATTCCGTAAAACAGTTATAAAAGTTGCGCATGTATTCTCAGCCCAAAAATATAAAGGGTAAAAATGCAAATGAAACTCACAATACTGTATTTTGTAGTAAAAATACATATGACAAAACTGAACAATGCAGGTTGGCCTCGGATTCACGAACCTATATCAATTATATCTATTAACACATTGTAATCGAAGAAATTTATATACTATTATTATTAGTGATATATTTATTATTTTAATGAATTATATGTTTCATTAATTAATTAACTTTATTTATTTTATGAATACTTAATATAAAATATCAATGTAGTTAGGTTATATGTTTTAATTATGTTTTTATAAAAAATATTATTTCTTTGTTAAAACGATAATTATAATAATAATACAATAATAATAACAATAATAATATTAATAATGATAAAAAAATGATAAATTTAGAAATAATAATAATAATAATAATAATAATAATAATAATAATAATAATATTATTATTAATATTAATATTAATAAAAATAATAATAAAAGAGTACAACCTTTGAAGAAAAGAGCTCTAAAAATAAAATGCCCCTGCCCGGGCTCGAACCCGCGACCTCTCGCTTAAGCGCAAACACCCTTAACCATCTCTCTGTCTAATTCTTTTCTGATTAATAACCCAATTTGATTTATATAACTCGACTGGCCTCAGCTTCGGCCCAAAAACAGTTTTCCAAGCCCAATATAATTTAGGCATGTCATGGCCCAACTCCTATGGCTTGCGGCCTGTTTTCCTCGTCGAAGTAAAAAGGAAAAAAAAAAATCTCGGTTACAAAACAAACACATGAAATTGTCATGTGAATAAAGTAATGGGTCTCGACATATAGCAGGAGGAAAGGAATTTTAGTAGCCGTCCATTATGCTTATGGGAGTGTCGAGTTTAACAAAAAACAAAAAAAAAATATAAAGGCCCGACAATCATAGATGAGTGGAGTTGTTAGTCTGCCATTCACAAAAGGTTTTATCAACTCATCTTTTCTTATTTAATTATGCAAGTGTCGGCCATGAGTGCCCAAGTTGGTTCCACTAGTAATTGATTAAACACTTTATCTCGTTCCCCTTATTATATATCACGTTCCACTAATAATGAAGTAGTAGGAGTTTTATACGATCAAGAATTTAATATAGCAGCATGAATGGGTCGTTTGAGTTCGTTTGATTTCATTTAAATGGACCATAAACAGAAATGGTAACTGTACTTAGCTGTAGTCGTACGTAATGTGTGGCAATGAAAGAATAGTGGCTTGTGGTGGTTCTTTGGCGACAATATCAACAAAAAAAAATGGTAGTTTGGTGATAGTTCTAAACGGGTTTCGGTGGTGGTGAAAGGTGGTGATCTTGGTGGTCGGTAGTTTTGAAGCTAAACAAGAAATAGAATCAAGTGAGCTGCAATACATCCATGATGGTGGCGTTTTTGTGAGCTTCGTTGAACAACAATAATATGTGGTACAAAGTGGCAACTTGGGTGTGTTTTGGAGTATAAACTGGACGATATCATAAGGAACAACTTGGTAGTATTGTTTGTTTATAAATGGAAACGAAAGGTGGCGGATGATATGAGGTGCAGGTGGTGTTCACGGTTCAAATTAGAAAGGAGATAGTCATAACCATATGATCAACATGGATATACAAAATATTTAGTAAAACGGTGACGGTTATGGACCTTATGGTGGTGATGGTGAGAAAACAGAAACTTCATAGTAGTAGCCAATGTTTTATTGTGATGCGAACGAAAATAAAGTAATGAAGGTGGTGTGTGTATTTGTCAAATAAAATGTTTTAATTGATTGTTTTATTATGAAGGTGTGTCGACAACATATTTTGAGAAGAAGAAAAATCAGAATAAAACAAATTGAAGCAGATAAAATCCTGTAACAAATTTGTACTATAATTCGATACTGATGTCAAACAAATTAGATAGGAACAAAACTTAGATATAGTATGGATGGGGATTGAAACCGATTTTGGATTCCATAACTTTAAATTACGTATTTTATATATATATATATATTTTTTTACATTACATGTATATATCCGTAATTTATATTTATATCTATAACTATTTTTGTATATGTATTTCTATATATATATATCAATATATTATTTTGTATATGTGTATGTATTTATATAAACATGCATATGTTTAACCGAATTCATATATATCTATATATGTATATCACTTATGCTTATATATTTATTTATATAGATTATAATTAATATTATTAAAAAATATAATTATAATAATAATGTTCTTTAATATTAAACATAATAATAATACAAACTTATAATAATACAATAGTAATAATAATATAATATTACAAATGATAATAATAACAATTATAATTAATGTATAGCAATAATATTGATAATAATGATATTAATATAATAATGATAATAATAACAGGATAATATTAAAATATGATTATTCTACCTAAAATGAAATACTATAAATTTCTACATATATATATTATTTATTTTAAAGTATTCATATGAATAACTATGTATAGAAGTATATATATAGATATATAAATATTTATATATCTAATTACAATCAGTTGTTCGTGAATCGTCGGGAGTAGACAAAGGGTAATTGATTACATGAAAAAAATTTCAAAATTTTGAGATTCAACACTACAGACTTTGCTTATCGTATCGAAATCATATAAAGATTAGGTTTAAATTTAGTCGGAAATTCCCGGGTCACTACATGTCAACTGACTATCTCCCGATTCGCTCCAACAAACGGGAGTTCTACACTTCCTTCCTTACAATGCTTCGAAAGGTGCAGCTTTAATGCTCGCATGGTAGCTGTTATTGTATGAGAACTCAGCTAGTGATAAATACTTATCCCATCCGTTCTCGAAATCGATGACACATGCCCTCAACATGTCCTCAAAAGTCTGAATAGTTCGTTCGCTCTGGCCATCTGTCTTGGGGTGATATGCTGTACTTATATCTAAACGAGTCCCCATTGCTTTCTGTATTGACTTCCAAAATCTGGAAGTGAATCTGCTGTCGCTATCGGATATAATTGATATAGTCACTCCATGCCTAGAGACGAATTCCTTAATGTAGATCTGAGCCAACTTCTCCATTTTATCAGTTTCTCTCATTGGTAGAAAGTGTGCAGACTTAGTGAGATGATCCACGATAACCCAAATTGTATCGTGACCTCTCGCCATTCTCGACAGTTTTGTGATGAAGTCCATGGTAATACCTTCCCCACTTCCACTGGGGAATCTCTGTTTGAGTTAATAATCCTGATGGCTTCTGATGCTCAGCCTTGACTTTAGCGCAAGTCAAGCACTTTCCGACATAGGTAGTAATGTCAGCTTTCAAATTTGGCCACCAATAGAATGCCTTCAAATCCTGGTACATTTTATCTGATCCTGGATGAATTGAGTATCTTGACTTGTGTGCTTCCTCCAACACCAGTTCTCTCAATCTACCAAACTTTGGTACCCAGATTCGATTAGCAAAGTATCGTGTTCCGTCCTCTTTGATGTCAAATTTCTTATCCATTCCTCTGAGAAATTCAACATTGACATTTTCTTGTTTCACGGCTTCTTGTTGTGCTTCGCGGATTTGTGATGTGAGATTCGTACGGACAACTATGTTAAGAGCTTTAATCCTAAGAGGTCTCTCTCGCTCTTTTCTGGTTAAAGCATCCGCCACAACATTCTCCTTGCCCGGATGGTATTGAAGTTCGCAGTTATAATCATTAAGTAGTTCCATCCAACGTCGTTGTCACATGTTGAGTTGTATCTGATCGAATATGTGTTGTAAACTCTTATGGTCAGTGAAGATAGTAAACTTGGTTCCATACAAGTAGTGTCTCCACATTTTAAGTGCAAAGACAACAGCTCCTAGTTCAAGGTCGTGCGTAGTGTAGTTCTACTCGTGAATCTTTAACTGACGTGATCCATAAGCAATAACCTTATTTCGCTGCATAAGCACGCAACCCATTCCTTGACGTGAGGCATCACAATAAACAACAAAATCTTCACTTCCCTTGGGTAGAGACAATACTGGTGCAGTTGTTAACTTCTCTTTCAACAACTGAAATGCGGACTCTTGCGGTTCTAACCACTCATACTTCTTGCCCTTATGAGTCAACGCGGTCAATGGTCGGGCGATCTTAGCGAATCCTTCAATGAATCTCCAGTAGTTACCATCTAGACCCAAAAATTTCCTAATCTGTGTTGGCGTCTTTGGAGTTTCCCAATTCTTAACTGACTCAATCTTTGCTGGATCGACCTGTATTCCATTGGCCCCTACAACATGGCCAAGAAATTGTGCCTCTGGTAACCAAAAGTAACACTTAGGGAACTTTGCATACAACTGCTCTTTTCTAAGCATTGTCAGTATCGAACGTGGATGCTGTTCGTGCTCTTCCTTATTCTTGGAGTACACCAATATATCATCAATAAATAAAATGACGAATTTATCTAGGTATGGATTACACACACGGTTCATGAGATCCATGAACACTGCTGGTGTGTTCGTCAAACCAAACGGCATCACTGTAAACTCATAATGTCCATAACATGTTCTAAACGCTGTCTTCAAAACATCAGCTTCTTTGACTCTCAATTGGTGATACCCGGATCTCAAATCAATCTTCGAATAACAACTCGATCTTTGTAGTTGATCAAACAAGTCATCAATCCTCGGTAGCGGATATAGATTCTTGATTGTCAACTTGTTCAATTCTCTGTAATCGATACACAACCTCATGGAATCATCTTTCTTTTTAACAACAAGACTGGAGCTCTAACTCGGAAATATCATGGCTATGTGACCCCCCTTCTAGTATCTGTCACAAATCAGGGCATTACAACCTTGATGTTATTCACCATGGGAAGCTCTTATAGTTCTCAGGGTGCAAGTTCGTATATTGTACGCGTAACGGGTGCAGCTGTTGGCACCAAATCAATCCGAAATTCGACTTCACGGTAGGGTGGACATGTAACCTCAGGACAATCTCTAATAGTCGGGAAATATTCGGGTCTCTTAAATGTCGGCTCATCCTTACTTACATGTGCTAGAATTGCGAGACATTCTCGTCTCATGTACTTTTGGACCTTCGAGTAATTAGTGTAGCATGACGGTGTACAATTCTCCTCTCCGTACACCATTACCATCGGTGAAAGGAATTTGAATAGCCTTCTAGTCGTAGCTGCCTTGGTTGTATCGTCAGGTAACCAGTTTGTTTCAACTACGAGGTTAAAAATTCTCAGTTTAATAGTTCTATAGAGTACACGTTGTCTAAGGAAGGTACATGTTTATAAACGTTGTGACCAAATTCTCTAGCGTTAAAGCTTCTATCAGCACCGGTGTTGACAGCATATATAAACAGCATGATCGATGAGTGAGAACAATCTCGTGACGAATTTCATGGAAAACGAAATCGAACAAGGTGTAATGGCAACTCAAACAAAATCTAATATTTAATCGAAAAGGGTTGGTACAAACTCCCAGACGGGTGTGTCTCGCGGGAACAGATGAAGTGTAGTTCGCGTCGATGTGTTCAAAGTTGGTTGGTAATGTTTGTGGGTATAACAAAAATGATTGCCGTTTAAGAAAAGTACGTTGGAAAAGAATGAGAAGGGACACGGTAAAAAGTAGTATTACTAGTAGAAATGAGTGATGACGTTAGCGATAAGTAGCGATGAGTTGTGATAAGCAGTGATGATAGTAGTGACGTATAAGTTGTTAGGGTATATACTCGCATCATAAGTATACACACATGTATATTAACGCATTCAATAATGTATAATAGTTATCAGTTGGTAGACTCGTGTTGGGAAACAAAATCGTGAAACTGCGGGTGGCTGTATGATAAGTAGGTTGGAAATCGATTAGACAGTATCTACTACGTATTGTATGGGCTGTTATCAGGAATTCCTCCTCTAAGGACGTATCGGAAATGAGTTGTGATGCAAGCGAGTAGTAAAGCGTGAAGGTGTTCGTAGTGACGGGTAGTACTTAGTAGTGGTAAGTAGTAATGTGTAGTATTGAGTAGTAGAAAGTAGCAAGGGGTAGTAGTAAGTAGTATTTAGTAATGACAAGCAGTGAGAAGTAGTGATCAGTCATGACTAACAGTGAGAGGCGGCGTTGAGTAGTAGTTAGCAGTGATAAACAGTACTGAGTAGTGGAATGAGATGACGAGTGTGTTCAAGTAGTGTCTTCGTAGTGACAAGTAGTGATCGGTGGTGACGGACAGTGTCGAGCAGTGACAAGTTATGTCATGATTATAAGTTACTTATAAGTTATAATAACAATTAATTTTCACAGTGTAAGTTTCTACTCACATTTAAGATTACACGGTTTGTTTTCTAAACGTTGTTTACCCAAGTAACCTACTTGACTCGGCCCCAATTCCTTATCTTTGCGATGTCGGAACTTCTATATGAGTTACTGTAATGTCATCCCGGTCATTACATTACGCTATCTCACATTTCCATTCGACACCACTCCATAAGTTCAAGATGGCGTAGTCAACTTAATTTAATTAAATCTGGCTCCATGTGTACGTATGTGTTTCGTGATATAGTATATTTAGTCCAAGTCCATGTTGTATGGTATAAGGCGTATATGTATGTGGTGTAATGTGTAGCCCTACATGTAGCATTGTGAAGCAAATAGTGCAGGTATGGTGTATAAAATTCGTCCAAGACACACGACTATAGACTAGACTTCACTAATGCGCCCTATGGTTAGACACACTAATGTATCCTAGTTCCCTATAGCCATAGCTCTGATACCAACTTTAACACCCCGTCAAAAATCCCATTAACGGAATGTTAACTCTGGTCCCAGTGCTTGGCTTGACTTCTATGTAACAGCAATATTCTACAGCGGAAGCAATTAATACCTGAGAATAAAACACGCAAAACGGATCAACAATAATGTTGAGTGAATCTACAAGTTTTAGGTAAACAATACAGTATGTTTAAGAAATAATTTCCCGAAAATGTTTATTAGTGGTAGACCACCAAGGTTTAATGTTAAAGTTTTTAGACAACACCGTTTCTCGTTTTAAAAGTTTGTTGACACTATCATGTCAAGTTTCAATCATTTGTAGCCAACACCCTGTCAAGTTTTATCCCATGTGTTCGTAAACCACAGTTTAAATAACGTTGTATAGTATCTGAAAAACAGTTATCAGAAAAATAGTTTAAATTTCCTTGACCACGAGATTTTACAAGTACAACACCAAGTCGCTAAACGTTTGCATAATCTGAGCACCTGAATACTAGCAATGACCCGAGTATAGAAGCCACTATACCCGCCTTTACCTCCTAAAATATTATACACTTGTTCGAGTGTATCTAATGTTCAAAATAAATGCACCACAGTTTTTATAGTGGGTGAGGTTGTCAACCTAACAGTTCCGTCCATCTAAATCGTGCTTACACCGATGGTATTAAAAGTATTCAAGCTAGAGGCTTTGTGAACAAACTCAGTACACATATACAGTACTCGTGTCAATACAAAAGCATTTGATAAAGTAAGTATAACAGCTTGTATTCTCATCCCTGAAAACATGTAAAAAGCGGGACTGTAGACTCACCTTTGAATAAAGCTCGGATTGAAAGACAAAACTTGTTCGGATTATAGCTGGGTAATGCAACCTAAATATACTTATTTAGGTTGGTCAATATATGTATCTTAAATAAGTATGGTTTCATAGTATAAGTTGTCTTATTGCTCGACTTGACGCGTTTCTAAGTAAAAGTCAACTATATCATGCAAGTCAAACAAAGTCAACCGAAGTCAAACCGAAAGTCAAACTTGGTCAAAGTAGTCAACTAAAGTCAACATCAGTAGTTTCATGTCAAATGTTGGTCAACATGTCAAATCTAAGTCAAACAATACGTTTCAGGTCATGAATGATCATTTTCACAATTTCAGTTTATATTTGTGCACAAAGTTCATGAACACGTAGCATACTTAGCACATTATCTCATAGTACAAAATTCACGCAAACATGAAAAACTCCAGATCATAAATATACTTAAAATAGATTCCAAAAAGTCCGGCCTGGGTATCATACGATAAATAAAAGTCAGGAATCAGAAGGGGTACCTTTGAGGTTTGCCCAGTCAGTTTCTGACCGCGCACTAATTTCGTTTTGGCTAAAACCGGAGTTAGGAACATGCAATTGATACAAGACCAGTGGAAATAGTTCAAATACAAGTCAAAGTAACACATATCAAAAATCTAGCAAATTTTGTTTAGCCAATTTGTACAGTTTATTCATGCAAGTTGAATATTCAGTTTTCAGCTCAATTCAGAATTTACATAAAGTACGGCTCTATTGTGCCCAATGCATAAGGTTTCATAGATTGAAATAAACTAACAATAAGTCAAATATCATGTTAAAATTCATATTCCAGAAGCTTACATGCTCATTCAATAAACACAATCCACAGAGTATAAAACAGAGAGCAATTTACAGATTCGATTCTAGTTTAGCTAGTCACATTCGCACGCGATTATCCGAAGATCTAGATACAATTAGCCTATGATATCTACATGAAAGGTCAATTAATTTTTGTTTAAATTTCAAATATGCAAAGCTTTAATCACAGAAATTAACACATTTTATCATACAAGGCTGTTTTCATGCAAGTGCTGTGTAAATCCACTTTTACACTAAATCAAGCATATCTTGGGTTATACATAAGCAAACGACATGATATCATAGTGTAACTTGAGTGTTTTTAAATTATATTTCTAGTGGTATAATTTTCACATGCCCATTCGTGGTCTATCAAATCCAGATTTCTGATCAATCACGAAAACACAACGTTAATTTCAATTAAGCATAACTTGATCATCCGGAAACGAAATTAAGCGAATCCAAAGCCTAAACTCAATAGTTTTTTGCAAGGAATCTGAATATAACATAATAATTAACATTTGAAAAACTTAATTTTTCTGATCATGCATAAACAAATTCGTTTTTAAACCCTAACGCATCAAACAATCAATATAACGATTACAATTAACACGTACGCGTATAGACTTGAGCAATTGACAACATAACTATGAAACTTTAATAAAAATCAGATTTTTAAGATTAGGGTTTATGTAAATATACCTTTGATCAACAAATTAAATACACCAACGCGTAGAGGACGAAGGAAATTGCACTTTTCGTGTTCGAGGTTTAATCTAAAATTGAAAAATTGATGGTGTTTGTGTGTGGATGATGAACGACGAGAGAGAGAGGCCAGGAGTACCAAAAAAAATGACTGGAATGTGTTTAGGTGTCACGACCCGGAAAATTCCGACTAATTTTAAACTAAACTCTCGATATGATTTAATATTCTTGACACAATAAGAGAAATCTGTTAGATTGAGTCTCAAAAATTTTGAAGTGTTTCATATATTCATTTGACCTTTGACTATTCTCGACGATTCACGAACAACTAATTTTTAAATAGATACATGTATATTTGAAATATATATTTTAATTATTATTTGGAATAATATATGATTAAATTGTTAAAATTAAATATGTAAAATAATATGCAATGTGATGAGAACTATATATATATATATATATATATATATATATATATATATATATATATATATATATATATATATATATATATATATATATATATAATTAAGTAAATAAATATTACTTGTAAATATATAAAGTTATATTAAATCTATTTGTTTAAAAATATATAATATATTTGTTTACTACTGTTTATATATAGAAAGAGAATATATTAAGAATAAAGGATTTCGAGCCTAATTTGAAAACGTCAGTGACACTCGGTTGACGTTTCGCTAGTTTTAATAAAGATGTAATACATGTTCATGAAGGATTAAAATAAAAGTTGAACTGTAAATTGATTACGAAGACTTTAGAGTTGTTAAAAATATTTTTACCTTTTTAAGTTTAAATATTAGTACTCCGTACATATAAATTGAAACAGAAAAGAAATAATTATGGAACATTTTTGATCAGGTTTCAAACAGTTAATGAGTGAAATAATTAAACATACTTGAGCTAAAAATTTGGAATTTTTCGGAGAACTTATATCCGCAACTGTTTAGCAATGGACACGATACATCTTCCGTGAAAAAGTGTCGGTACATATAAACAAAAGAGATGGCTGCTAGTTACATATCCACACGTTTTTATATTATAAATATTATTATATTATTATTAATATTCGATTACTATTTGTGTTTCTTTCCTCTCAAATAAGATCATAAGTAGTATATATTTACTTATGCATTGCATAAATAAAACCACTTAACTCGTGATGATTACCAAGTCACCACCATGATCATCTTAAACCACCACTTTACACCACCACAAAAACCATCATCTACCACCCTCTCAAACAACCACGACTAACCACCATCATCCTATATTTTTTTTTCCTTTTGAAACCATAATATAGTTACATACAAATATTAATCATTTATAAACCTTCTTTGTAGTTTCCTTTATTATTATTATATTTTTTTTTGGTCGACAAACCTTATACTTGCAAACCCCAAATGAAGATATAACTTTCCAGTTTTATTTATTTATTATGCATGTGGACATGGCCAATCAAGTGGGAAGTGGGAACCATCGATTTTTTTTAAAGGCTTCGGTAGTGGCAAATTTCAAAACACATTTTTTTTTATTTAACTTATACTTGTTAGGATGCCATGTTACGATCCTATTGGGCCGAGGTTTATTGAGACGAGATCTTTTGGTTTAGTTTTTTTTTATTTATTTATTATTATTATTATTATTATTATTATTATTATTATTATTATTATTATTATTATTATTATTATTATTATTATTATTATTATTATTATTATTATTATTATTATTATTATTATTATTATTATTATTATTATTATTATTTTCTTCTTCTGTTTTCAAATGAATCACAAAACCAACATCATCATCATCACAAACGGCCACCACCGGACCTTTGTCACCTTCAACCATGATTAGCTAACACTGCTACGTTGCTATTTTGTTTCGGATTCGATCAAGGAATACAACCACCACAGACGCCACCCTCAATCCATCGACCACCTTCTCTCTCTCTTCTCGAACCACCATAACAAACCACCGAGGATCATCACCCATTTAAACCACCAAAACCACGACTACAGCTGCGTGTCTTTTTCCACTTCCTTCTTTCTGTTTTCTAATCCCTGTTACAGTAGCAATTAAAGTGATGGTGATGATTAGATTAACGTGAATGATGATGATGATTGACTGCTATTGCAGCTGTGAGTTTTCTGTTTCTTTCGCTGATCAACAAAACCAAACACAACCTCGTTATACTTCTACTATTATGCTTTCCATTCTTGTCTCTATATATATTACACGAAGAAGAAAATGAAGCTAGGCAATGATGATACAGTGGGGTGGTGTAACGATGATGATGAACTAAAACCCTTTTGATCACTGCTACTAATCGATATGTTTCTAATGTTTGGGTTTTATATTTTGAAGAAGAAAAAGAAACAGACGAGATATGGGTTATAAACTTTAGGATTATATATAAATTAGAATAAACAGGCTAGCGTATGTGGTCTAGTTGTGTGTTTCTGTACCGAGGGGTTGGGTGTTCAATCCTTGGCGGCAACAAGATTTTTTTATTATTTAAACCATCTGCTGTTGGGTCTATAGTTGGGCTAGAGATCATGCTTACTTATTTGGGCCAAAACCTTACTCTGTTGGGCCAAGGTTAAATTATCTTAGTTGGGGTTTAGAAGAGGATGATGAAAACAGATAGATACAAGATATATAGATATTAAATTCGTATGCAATCAGAAAAACAAGAATGGAGAAGCGTTATAGAGTGTTGGGATTAAGCAAAAGGTCAAGGTTTCGATTCACAGCTTGGGCAGTTTGATATCTTTATTTTTGGACCTTTAAGGTAGTAAACATTTTTGTTATATTTATTATTATTTATTATTATTATTATTATTATTATTATTATTATTATTATTATTATTATTATTATTATTATTATTATTATTATTATTATTATTATTATTATTATTATTATTATTATTATTATTATTTTTGTTGTTAACATTATTGTTGTTACTAAAATTATAACATCATGAATATAAGTAAGATGTAAGAATTATTAAGTTAATGTTTATGACTAATAAAATGATAAAAATAATATGAAAATTTAACATAAGAAAATAGATATAATTATGACAATAACGTAATACAAATATAACGAAAATTATGAATATATGATTAATGACATAAGTACTATTGATATTACTAATTTATTTATCATTAATATTATTACTAAAAGTATCATTATTTTTTAAATTTATCATTTTTATTAAAATTAATATTATTATTGAAATTAATATTTTTGTTAAAATTATCATTTTATTATTAAAATTATCATTAATATTATTATTAGAATTATCATGATTTTTATTATAATTAGTAATATTTTTATTAATATATATATATATATATATATATATATATATATATATATATATATATATATATATATATATATATATATATATATATATATATATATATATACCAAATAAAGGTTTTCTATATATAAAAAATATATATTTATGACATAAAAATATTATAATGAGTAATTACTATATCAGAATCTAATATGATAAGTATTAGTTATATAAAAGATATAGATTAAATATAAAATTTATCTGTATAACATATAATACAAAAAGTATATTATTAATAATAATATATATAATTTGTTCGATTATGATTATACGTGTTAATATATATATATACATGATATAGGTTCGTGAATCCGAGGCCAACCCTATACTTGTTCAATGTCGTTATATGTATTTTTACTACAAAATACAGTATGGTGAGTTTCACTTGCTCCCTTTTTAATTGCTTTTCCAATATATATTTTTGGGCTGAGAATACATGCGCTGCTTTTATAAATGTTTACGAAATAGACACAAGTACTTAAAAATACATTCTACGTTGAGTTGTACCACTGGCATACTTCCCTGTAGCTTGGTAACTACTATTTACATGGGTATTGTAAACGCGAATCCTGTTGATAGATCTATCGGGCCTGACAACCCCAACCGGACTGGACGACCAGTATTCAACGGTTGCACAGTACTTCGTTTCGTGACTACACTTGGTATAGTGTAGTGAGATTTCATAATAAAGGGAATATGCAACATTGATTAATAGTTAAGTATGGTTACCAAGTGCTCAACCACTTAGAATGCTTTAAATACACTTGCGAGTGTATTATGTTTATGAATATGAAATCTTGTGGTCTATTAAAATATTGAAATGATTGTTATGATAAACCTATGAACTCACCAACCTTTTGGTTGACACTTTTAAGCATGTTTATTCTCAGGTATGAATTAAGTCTTCCGCTGTGCATTTGTTCATTTTAAGGACATTACTTGAAGTCGATCATCGCAATGGGACCAAATGTTGATGACTTCGTCCAGGTGGATAAGGACGGGTCATTTCAGGTGGTTTCAGAGCGTTGGTCCTAGCGAATCAGGTCTTGCATTAGTGTATCTAACTTATAGTTATTAGGATGCATTAAGTGAGCCTGGACTTCGACCGTGTCTGCATGTCAAAAGTTTTGCTTATCATTTTTGTCGAAAAATTTCCTACTTATCATTTTTAGTCTAGACACATCATACTGCAATGATTGCATGAATAGTGTATAGACAAAATTCATATCCTAGCGTATCTGCTAATTCATATCTTAGCGTATCTGTTATTGTTACCTTTGCCTGACAGATTCCGTAGATTCCTCCGTAACTTATGGGATTTTAGTATTATATATGCATACGTAAATTATGTATTGCAGGGTACTAATCTACATCCTATAATCTATTTCTTATAAAAAAATCCTTCATCTGATCGTACGAGATGAATCCATCAACCAGTTCGAGTCCCTCAGATTCCGATAGCTATTCCGATAGTTATTCCGACAGCTATTCCGACATGGATATTCACCTAAGCTCCGGAAGCAGCGTCATCAGAATGAATCAACCAATCAGCCATCATAAATTCTGGATGAATTGGGGCTGAGTTCGTAGTCGACTTAACCAATGGAGACAAGAAGAAGGCGATCCTTTCCACCCACCAACCTGCACCCTCGGTGAAGAACCTGAAGCACTTACCATCAAACCTATCCGAAACACCATTTTTAGCCTCATCTCCAGGGTAGCTCGTCACGATTATCTTCTATCTAAAATTTTAAACCTTATTCATCCGCTCGTTACGACCGACAATCATCCCGAAGTAATAGAAGAAGTCTACGAACTTCGCGCTCGAGTGGTATCTTTGGAAAATATGGTGCAAAACCTACCAGCTTCAGCAACATCACCGGCACTAACAACACCACCAACATCGACACCAGTACCACCAACAACCCAAGTTTCAACATCACATGCCTCAACATCTCATTCTGTACCTCGAGCATAATCATCATTATACGTATCGTTCTATCTACTTTATCTTCGTTCTACATATCGTTCTACATCGATTATCTTCGTTCGACATGGCGATTATGTAATTTCTAAAGTTTTAGAGATTATGTATTCTATTTCTAACGGTAAATCAAATGAGTTTAATATCTTATTGACTCATTAAATCCATGATTACTTCTGAAGAAAAATATATATGTATATATATTTTCATAAAGATTGTAATTAAAAAAAAATTCTTTTGTACAAACTGTTAATGGTGAAAATATTTTAACGGGTAGGTAAATCCCGAGGAATATTTAGATTTCACATTAATAAGTTACACTGTACATTCTTCAAATCTGATTCAATGATCATCTATTACCCTGTTTACATTCACCGATATATGAATATGTACACCACAGAATAACCATTTTTATTCAATTTCATATTTGGATTTTGACTTATCAGAATCTAACAAGTGGCATAATGAAGAAACTTTGAACAAAATAAAATTTGTTAGAAACAAACAAATTAACTACGATGAATTTGTTAAGAATTCACGCTGAAAAAATCCTAGCTAACTGTTCCCAGCTAACTGTTAATTCCGTATTACATTTTATTTATCGCAATTTAATTTATCGTTATTTAATTTCTGTATTTATTTTACGCACTTTGAATAACGGGACACGTATACAAGGTTTCGACATATCATATTGACCCATCTATGTATCTATCTTGGAACAACCATAGACACTCTATATGTAAATGACGAAGTTAGCTATACAGGGTTGAGGTTGATTCCAAAATATATATATAGTTTGAGTTGTGATCAATACTGAGACCGGTACACGGGTCACGATACGTATTAATTAATTCGAATATTATATATTAAACTATATATGAATTATTGGACTGTTAACTGTGGACTAATAACATTGGACAATTAAAATGAATTAAAATATTGATTATAACATATGAAACTAAACAACTCTTCAAATTTGCCACTTGATTTCATCTTAAACCTCATTTGTAATTTTGACGAATTACAATCTGCGTTCAAACTCTTCAAAATTCTTGAAAACACCTCGATCGAGAGGATGAACCAGCCGCACTTCATCTACGGAAGAAAAGATTTATGCATATAGTCATGTACCAGAAAAACTCTCGAAAACTGAGTAAACGTTTAACACGTATCTGTGCTAGCTCTTTTAGCATTGTTATTACCGAAAATAACATTGCAATCTCTCTCCAAATTAGCCAATTTTATCACAGCTCCAGCAAATCAAATTCGATTTTCGTTCGAATTGAGTAAACCGTGAAGGAGACCAATGACAAAGACAAGGACCAAACCCTATATTCAAAGAATCCAGGTAATACTGGATCCGTCGAAATCTTTAGAGAATATCTTGCTCCGAATTCATGTTAAAATCTTGCGGAAAAATCTTCTTCATCAATCTCCGAACTTAGAAAATTCCAAAATATTATCATAAATATCTTCGATATTTTTGAGGATATTTTCATAAATATTCCTGTCCGAAATTATCTACCTCTTCGTGTTTTTAGTATTCTATTATATTGGAAACTTCAGTAAAATCTAAGTATTAATTATGAATGTTTTTGGAGAAGTGTAGGGAATTGAAGCATGAGTTAGTATAATATTATGACGTCAGGCCAACGTGGCTATATTACAGTAAGTCATGCTAGATTTCTAATGTAATGTGATGATGATTCACAGACCTTATCCTCATCACGTGTCATGTTACACGACTCTTTCATTCTACTTAATTACTAAGCATATCACAGAAATATTTCTTTGATATTTCTGTTCTTCCGTAATTCCAACAGTCTGCTAATAAATCATGCTATTACATTTACTTTTAATTAGAAGATTTCCTTAAATTCCTTGAATTTCGGAAATCAACCGCGACTACATCAAAAGTTAAATCTCTATCTCAATCTTTTGTGACAGCTTCACTCGTACGCTTCACATAATTGAATCATTTTATCTATATTAATCAATAATGATAAAACTTTATTTATCAACTCATATTCATCATGAAAACTTTTTTATTGTCAGCCATGACGACCTCACTCAAATTTCGGGGATGAAATTTCTTTAACGGGTAGGTACTGTCACGACCCAGAAAATTCCGACTAATTTTAAACGAAACTCTCGATATGATTTAATATTCTTGACACAATAAGAGAAATATGTTAGATTGAGTCTCAAAAATTTTGAAGTGTTTCATATATTCATTTGACCTTTGACTATTCTCGACGATTCACGAACAACTAATTTTTAAATAGATACATGTATATTTGAAAAATATATATTTTAATTATTATTTGGAATAATATATGATTAAATTGTTAAAATTAAATATGTAAAATAATATGCAATGTGATGAGAACTATATATATATATATATATATATATATATATATATATATATATATATATATATATATAATTAAGTAAATAAATATTACTTGTAAATATATAAAATTATATTAAATCTATTTGTTTAAAAATATATAATATATTTGTTTACTACTGTTTATATATAGAAAGAGAATATATTAAGAATAAAGGATTTCGAGCCTAATTTGAAAATGTCAGTGACACTCGGTTGACGTTTTGCTAGTTTTAATAAAGATGTAATACATGTTCATGAAGGATTAAAATAAAAGTTGAACTGTAAATTGATTACGAAGACTTTAAAGTTGTTAAAAATATTTTTACCTTTTTAAGTTTAAATATTAGTACTCCGTACATATAAATTGAAACAGAAAAGAAATAATTATGGAACATTTTTGATCAGGTTTCAAACAGTTAATGAGTGAAATAATTAAACATACTTGAGCTAAAAATTTGGAATTTTTCGGAGAACTTATATCCGCAACTGTTTAGCAATGGACACGATACATCTTCCGTGAAAAAGTGTCGGTACATATAAACAAAAGAGATGGCTGCTAGTTACATATCCACACATTTTTATATTATAAATATTATTATATTATTATTAATATTCGATTACGATTTGTGTTTCTTTCCTCTCAAATAAGATCATAAGTAGTATATATTTACTTATGCATTGCATAAATAAAACCACTTAACTCGTGATGATTACCAAGTCACCACCATGATCATCTTAAACCACCACTTTACACCACCACAAAAACCATCATCTACCACCCTCTCAAACAACCACGACAAACCACCATCATCCTATATTTTTTTTTCCTTTTGAAACCATAATATAGTTACATACAAATATTAATCATTTATAAACCTTCTTTGTGGTTTCCTTTATTATTATTATATTTTTTTTTGGTCGACAAACCTTATACTTGCAAACCCCAAATGAAGATATAACTTTCCAGTTTTTTTTATTTATTATGCAAGTGGACATGGCCAATCAAGTGGGAACCATCGATTTTTTTTAAAGGCTTCGGTAGTGGAAAATTTCAAAACACATTTTTTTTTATTTAACTTATACTTGTTAGGATGCCATGTTACGATCCTATTGGGCCGAGGTTTATTGAGACGAGATCTTTTGGTTTAGTTTTTATTTATTTATTTATTTATTTATTTATTATTATTATTATTATTATTATTATTATTATTATTATTATTATTATTATTATTATTATTATTATTATTATTATTATTATTATTATTATTATTATTATTATTATTATTATTATTATTATTATTATTATTATTATTATTATTATTATTATTATTATTATTATTATTATTATTATTATTTTCTTCTTCCGTTTTCATATGAATCACAAAACCAACATCATCATCATCACAAACGGCCACCACCGGACCTTTGTCACCTTCAACCATAATTAGCTAACACTGCTACGTTGCTATTTTGTTTCGGGTTCGATCAAGGAATACAACCACCACAGACGCCACCCTCAATCCATCGACCACCTTCTCTCTCTCTTCTCGAACCACCATAACAAACCACCGAGGATCATCACCCATTTAAACCACCAAAACCACGACTACAGCTGCGTGTCTTTTTCCACTTCCTTCTTTCTGTTTTCTAATCCCTGTTACAGTAGCAATTAAAGTGATGGTGATGATTAGATTAACGTGAATGATGATGATGATTGACTGCTATTGCAGCTGTGAGTTTTCTGTTTCTTTCGCTGATCAACAAAACCAAACACAACCTCGTTATACTTCTACTACTATGCTTTCCATTCTTGTCTCTATATATATTACACGAAGAAGAAAATGAAGCTAGGCAGTGATGATACAGTGGGGTGGTGTAACGATGATGATGAACTAAAACCCTTTTGATCACTGCTACTAATCGATATGTTTCTAATGTTTGGGTTTTATATTTTGAAGAAGAAAAAGAAACAGACGAGATATGGGTTATAAAATTTTGGATTATATATAAATTAGAATAAACAAGCTAGCGTATGTGGTCTAGTTGTGTGTTTGTGTACCGAGGGGTCGGGTGTTCAATCCTTGGCGGCAACAAGATTTTTTTTATTATTTAAACCATCTGCTGTTGGGTCTATAGTTGGGCTAGAGATCATGCTTACTTATTTGGGCTAAAACCTTACTCTGTTGGGCCAAGGTTCAATTATCTTAGTTGGGTTTTAGAAGAGGATGATGAAAACAGATAGATACAAGATATATAGATATTAAATTCGTATGCAATCAGAAAAACAAGAATGGAGAAGCGTTATAGAGTGTTGGGATTAAGCAAAAGGTCAAGGGTTCGATTCACAGCTTGGGCAGTTTGATATCTTTATTTTTGGACCTTTAAGGTAGTAAACATTTTTGTTATATTTATTATTATTTATTTTTATTATTATTATTATTATTTTTGTTGTTAATATTATTGTTGTTACTAAAATTATAACATCATGAATATAAGTAAGATGTAAGAATTATTAAGTTAATGTTTATGACTAATAAAATGATAAAAATAATATGAAAATTTAACATAAGAAAATAGATATAATTATGACAATAACGTAATACAAATATAACGAAAATTGTGAATATATGATTAATGACATAAGTACTATTGATATTACTAATTTATTTATCATTAATATTGTTACTAAAAGTATCATTATTTTTTAAATTTATCATTTTTATTAAAATTAATATTATTATTGAAATTAATATTTTTGTTAAAATTATCATTTTATTATTAAAATTATCATTAATATTATTATTAGAATTATCATGATTTTTATTAGAATTAGTAATATTTTTATTAATATATATATATATATATATATATATATATATATATATATATATATATATATATATATATATATATATATATATATATATATATATACACCAAATAAAGGTTTTCTATATAAAAAAAATATATATTTATGACATAAAAATATTATAATGAGTAATTACTATATCAGAATCTAATATGATAAGTATTAGTTATATAAAAGATATAGATTAAATATAAAATTTATCTGTATAACATATAATACAAAAAGTATATTATTAATAATAATATATATAATTTGTTCGATTACGATTATACGTGTTAATATATATATACACGATATAGGTTCGTAAATCCGAGGCCAACCCTATACTTGTTCAATGTCGTTATATGTATTTTTACTACAAAATACAGTATGGTGAGTTTCACTTGCTCCCTTTTTAATTGCTTTTGCAATATATTTTTGGGCTGAGAATACATGCGCTGCTTTTATAAATGTTTACGAAATAGACACAAGTACTTAAAAATACATTCTACGTTGAGTTGTACCACTGGCATACTTCCCTGTAGCTTGGTAACTACTATTTACATGGGTATTGTAAACGCGAATTCTGTTGATAGATCTATCGGGCCTGACAACCCCAACCGGACTGGACGACCAGTATTCAACGGTTGCACAGTACTTCGTTTCGTGACTACACTTGGTACAGTGTAGTGAGATTTCATAATAAAGGGAATATGCGACGTTGATTAATACTTAAGTATGGTTACCAAGTGCTCAACCACTTAGAATGCTTTAAATACACTTGCGAGTATATTATGTTTATGAATATGAAATCTTGTGGTCTATTAAAATATTGAAATGATTGTTATGATAAACCTATGAACTCACCAACCTTTTGGTTGACACTTTTAAGCATGTTTATTCTCAGGTACGAATTAAGTCTTCCACTGTGCATTTGTTCATTTTAAGGACATTACTTGGAGTCGATCATCGTAATGGGACCAAATGTTGATGACTTCATCCAGGTGGATAAGGACGGGTCGTTTCATTAGGGATTAAGCTCAGTAGTTTTTAGGTTAACTAGTATTAGTTTAGGGCCCTAATTTAAAAGTTCAAGACCCACTAATGACCCAACTCAACAAATAAGTCCAATAAGGAGATGGAGGGGAGGGATTTCGGCCAAGGGTGGCCCAAGAGGTGTTCCCGGGCTCGTGTGGTCCAATTACGTGTAATCGTGGCTCGTTTCAAGTGTCGTTTAGTCGTACCGAAGGCCCGGAGCGCTAAACCGATCGTTAAACGCAACCAAACGTTAATTTATTAAAAACCCAATAAATTAATTATTTTTAAAAAGTTAATAATTAATAAATTAATTATTAAAATAAACCCGAGCATTTCGATGCTCAAAAAGCAGTTATCAAAATCGTATCGTTTTTATCGTATTTCATTATCCGAAATATTTATTTGAATTAATATCAACCCATATTAATTATTGTAACCCTCCAAAGATTAAATATGCATTTATTACACGTAAATGCACAAAAGTTAAATAATCGTCGTTAAGTAAACTAACGGAAGGTTAACGGAAGTAACGGAAAAAGCAGGGTTGTTACATTACCCACCTGTTATTAAAAATTTCATCCCGAAATTTTAGTGATCATCCTCTGAAGTAGTTTCCTCGGGAAAAAGTTGTGGATACTTCAGCCTCATCTGGTCTTCACGCTCCCACGTGAACTCTGGTCCTCTTCTCGCGTTCCACCGAACTTTAACGATAGGAATTCGGCTTTGCTTCATCTGTTTGACCTCACGGCCTAAGATTTCGACAGGTTCCTCAATGAAATGAAGTTTGTCGTCGATACGCAGTTCCTCTAAAGGAATAATCAAATTCTCATCTGCTAGGCACTTCTTTAGATTGGATACATGAAAAACGTCGTGTATACCACTGAGAGCTTGTGGCAGTTCCAATCTGTAAGCTACCGGTCCAACTCTTTCAGTTATCTCGAACGGTCCAACATATCTAGGACTCAGTTTACCTCGTTTCCCAAATTGTACAACACCCTTCCAAGGTGATACTTTAAGCATAACTTTGTCACCAACTTGGAACTCTATATCCTTCCGTCTAACATCGACATAGCTCTTTTAATGACTCCGAGCCATCCTCAATCGTTCCTGAATCTGTACGACTTTCTCAGTTGTCTCCTGAATAATCTCAGGACCTGTCAACTGACTATCTCCCTTTTGCTTCCTTCCGTACAATGCTTCGAAAGGTGCAGCTTTAATGCTCGCATGGTAGCTGTTATTGTATGAGAACTCAGCTAGTGGTAAATACTTATCCCATCCGTTCCCGAAATCGATGACACATGCCCTCAACATGTCCTCAAAAGTCTGAATAGTTCGTTTGCTCTGGCCATCTGTCTGGTGGTGATATGCCGTACTCATATCTAAACGAGTCCCCATTGCTTTCTGTATTGACTTCCAAAATCTGGAAGTGAATCTGCTGTCGCTATCGGATATAATGGATATAGACACTCCATGCCTAGAGAAGACTTCCTTAATGTAGATCTGAGCCAACTTCTCCATTTTATCATTTTCTCTTATCGGTAGAAAGTGTGCAAACTTAGTGAGACGATCCACGATAACCCAAATAGTACCGTGACCTCCCGCCGTTCTTGGCAGTTTTGTGATGAAGTCCATGGTAATACCTTCCCCACTTCCACTGGGGAATCTCTGGTTGAGTTAATAATCCTGATGGCTTCTGATGCTCAGCCTTGACTTTAGCGCAAGTCAAGCACTTTCCGACATAGGTAGCAATGTCAGCTTTCAAATTTGGCCACCAATAGAATTCCTTCAAATCCTGGTACATTTTATCTGATCCTGGATGAATTGAGTATCTTGACTTGTGTGCTTCCTCCAACACCAGTTCTCTCAATCCACCAAACTTTGGTACCCAGATTATATTGCTTCCTCCAACACCGTGGACATCATTACGAATCAACAACGATTATATTGTATTAAATAATTATGAATCATTAACTCAATTCCTCTGAAGAATTTATATGTATATCTTATATATATAAATTTTAAAACCATCATAAATCTTTTTGTACTAAGCTATTGTGTATGAATTGAAAAAGGGTAGATATTACTCGGTTAATTCATATTACTAATATGCTATAATGTACATCTTTCGTTAACGACTTAACCATCGTTAACTACAATCTCTGTTTCAACTCAATGAATTCCATTTCCTAATAAACCAAGTGTATTATTCAATTACATAATTGATTTTACATTTTCATTTTCGATGTACTCGAAACTTTCCAGAAAACATCATCTGTGCCTTGTAAGGTTCACAAAAATTCCACGAGCACCAACATCCTTCACCGAGGAATATCAATAAGAATAAATAATGAAGTATTGATTTCATTAGTAAAATACTCCACGAAGATTATGTAATCTCCAATATTTTAGAGATTATTTATTTCTAATTCAAGCTAAAAATCAAATGAGCTTAATATGATATTAACTCATTAAAATCTGTATTACATCGGAAGAAAAATATACATACATGTATTTTCATAAAGACTGTAATGAAAAATTCTTTTGTACAAAATATTACTTGTGAAATCTTTAACGGGTAGGTAATACCCGGGGAAATACTTAAGTTCGCAATTGATATGTTACACTATACATTCTTCGATTTTGATTAAAAAATCATTAACTATACTCACTATCTTCACAATGATACACAATCATTTCATACAAATTCAATTACATATTCTGATATTGACGGATCAGAATCCAAGTTATAACTCTGAACCGGTGACATCATTCTTAGATCTATACATCTTTCAAAGCTATACTTTGACTTCAAAACTGTGAAAGATCCTTTAGTATTGTTATTACCGAAAATAATATTGAAATCCCTTTTCAAAGTATCCAGTTTTATCACACTTCCAACCAGTCAACTTCTACTTTTCAGATTACCCTTATTATAACCTTGATATATACGTTTTTGTTACTAGGGAACCTTTCATGTTCCACCACATTAGCAGTAAATTTACCAACAACTTCATTGATCCTTGACCTTCCAAAAAATCCTTATACTCATAGAAACCCTATCATGTACTCATCCACGTCTTGTAACGGTAATTGCCATACCAACTACCGGGAATTAGCAATCAGTATTTCAAATTTCGCAGCAATTCTACGCCAACA
Source organism: Rutidosis leptorrhynchoides (assembly GCF_046630445.1). Lineage (NCBI taxonomy): Eukaryota > Viridiplantae > Streptophyta > Magnoliopsida > Asterales > Asteraceae > Rutidosis > Rutidosis leptorrhynchoides. Next base: position 45,534,365 of record NC_092340.1, read on the forward strand.
GTTACATATATATACATATAATGTCTATCTTCTAGACTTACATACTTCGAATGTGAAGTTTCTAAAAAACACCCCAAACTATGAAACTAGTTCTCCGAATTTTAGAAAAATGCTGATGAAGCAGCAAAAACTGTAAACGACCTTAACAGTCAAAAGTTTGATGATAAAGAATAGTATGGTGGTAAAGCTGAGAAAAAGAGAAGGTTTGAAACTGGAATACGGATTGAGCAGACCATGAAGGAGGCTGTGGACAAATCACAAAGACTAAACCTGCCTTCAAAGAATATAAATGATTCAGTATCTGCTGAAGTCATTAACGAATACCTTGCTCCTAACTCAAAATCGTTACGAACAAATCTTCTTCATCATCCTTCGATATTAGAAATTCTAAGATATTATCATATCTTTGATTATAAATATCTTCGATATTTCTGACGATATCTTCATAACTATTATCATCCAAAATTATTTATCTCTTCGCGCTATCTGTGTAACATCATAAAAGAAGCTATTTTAATTTCTAAATTCTGAAAATTTCGAAAAAATGGATGTTTTTGAAGTAGTGTTGGGAATTGAAGCATGAGTTAGTATAATATAATGACACTTGATCAACGTGATTATATTACAGTAAGTCATGCTGAGTTTCTAATGGAACGTGATAAAGGTTCACAGATCATACCCTCATCATGAACCATGTTATATAACTCTTTCATTCTATATAATCTCTAAATATATCAAGAAAATATTTTTCTTGATGATTCGGTCTTTTTTGGATATTCTGGTAATTTGACAAATCAAGATCGTGCCATTACAATTTCTTTCTTAGAACATTGACTATGTTCATTCCAAAATGCATAGCTACGAATTCTGGACCATTATCCGCTTGACTTAAGGTCGGGAAGAGAAAACAAAAGCATGAAGCTCCGAAATATAATGGAGAATAAAAAGCCCGATAAAAACCCCGAAATTACAAATCGTGTATATCAATGTGTATAGCAATATAAAGACACGGGAGAATGAAAAACAATATAACCAAGGTAATAGTAGAAGAAAATAACCTCCTCTGGTGGTAGATGAAAAAAAAGAATGAAGGATACGATAGCCAAGAAAATATCAAGAATCAGAACTGGATTAAGCATTTTCACAATCTATTAAGAAGTATGAAATAAGAAAGAAGATTATAGGAGTTGTGAAAATAAATGAAACGGAAGGGGTTAATTTATAGCAAAATAACAGACAGAGCAATCGAGGCAGTGACCGCATTTAATTAAAGAAAATCTTAATTTCCTTAAAATCCGAAGAATCAAATCTTATTTGGATTATGAAGATTTTTCTATTCCTTAAATTCCGGAAATCAATCGTGACTACGTCAAAAGTTAAGACGAATCTCTATTCCTTAATTTTACTTGATAATGCTAAAAATGAACATATATTTCATAGCATTATCCCTCAAGAAAGACAAGCTTTTAGTTGCAATTGTTCTATTTACAAGTGATATTCGTTTAAATAATAAAAGGTGAAGACAAAAGACAGATTCGACGAATTGAAGACGCAAACGACCAAAAAGCTCAAAAGTTCAAAGTACAATCAAAGAGGTTCCAATTATTGATGAGAAACGTCTCAAAATTACAAGAGTACAAGACGCGAAACGCAAAGTACAAGATATTAAATTATACGCAAGGACGTTCGAAAATCCAGAACCGGGACCAGAGTCAACTCTCAACGCTCGACGCAATGGACTAAAAATTACAAGTCAACGGAGTACAAGAATATAATATAATATATATATAATTAAATTTAATTATATATATATTATATTATATAATAAATAAATAAGCAGCCCACGTTTTTAAAGACTTTTGAGCCTCCCCAGCTGGACATGCGATCGCATGGCCTTGAAGGGCAAAGCTCATGCGATCGCATGAGGCCCTTTTCTAGCCCACATGCCTATAAAAGTCGCAGTTTGGTGCATCAAATAATATATATCAATCCATCTCTCTATCTCACATACGATATATATATATATATATATATATATATATATATATATATATATATATATATATATATATATATATATATATATATATATATATTTATTTATTTATATTATAATTTTAATTTTAATTTTAATTTCCAATAATAAGGGTATGTTAGCTAATGTTGTAAGGGTGTAAGTCGAAATTCTGTCCGTGTAACGCTACGCTATTTTTAATCATTGTAAGTTATGTTCAACCTTTTTAATTTAATGTCTCGTAGCTAAGTTATTATTATGCTTATTTAAGACGAAGTAATAATGAGGTTGGGCTAAAAATACTAAAATTGGGTAATTGGGCTTTGTACCATAATTGGGGTTTGGACAAAAGAACGACACTTGTGGAAATTAGACTATGGGCTATTAGTGGGCTTTATATTTGTTTAACTAAATGATAGTTTGTTAATTTTAATATAAAGATTTACAATTGGACGTCCTTATAAATAACCATATACACTCGATCGGACACGATGGGCGGGCTATTTATATGTACGAATAATCGTTCATTTAACCGGACACGGGAATGGATTAATAGTCTATGGAATTATTAAAACATGGGTGAAATTATGTACAAGGACACTTGGCATAATTGATAACAAAGTATTAAAACCTTGGGTTACACGCAGTCGATAACCTGGTGTAATTATTAAACAAAGTATTAAAACCTTGTTATAGTTTAAGTCCCCAATTAGTTGGAATATTTGACTTCGGGTATAAGGATAATTTGACGAGGATACTCGCACTTCATATTTATGACTGATGGACTGTTATGGACAAAAACCAAACGGACATATTGAATAATCCAGGACAAAGGACAATTAACCCATGGGCATAAAACTAAAATCAACACGTCAAACATCATGATTAAGGAAGTTTAAATAAGCATAATTCCTTTATTTCATATTCAATTTCCTTTATTTTATATTTAATTGCACTTTTATTTATCGCACTTTTATTTATCGCAATTTCATTATCATTATTTATTTTACGCTTTAAATTAAGTCTTTATTTTATTTAATATTTTACATTAGGTTTTAACTGCGACTAAGTTATAAAATCGACAAACCGGTCATTAAACGGTAAAAACCCCCCTATATAATAATAATATTACTTATATATATATATATATATATATATATATTTGTATTTTTATAAATTAAAACTAATATAGCGTTAAGCTTTGTTTAAAAGATTGTCCCTGTGGAACGAACCGGACTTACTAAAAACTACACTACTGTACGATTAGGTACACTACCTATAAGTGTTGTAGCAAGGTTTAGGTATATCCATTCTATAAATAAATAAATATCTTGTGTAAAATTGTATCGTATTTAATAGTATTTCGTTGTAAAATATAAGCTATTTCATATACACCTCGCATAACATCAAGTATTTTTGGCGCCGCTGCCGGGGATTTTATCTAGCTTAAAAGCTGGAAGCGCAACGCTAATATATAAAAAAATAGATTTTTATTTTTAATTTTACTTTTATGAAAAAAATACGCTTTTGTAAAAATACGTTTTAAATATTCTAAAATATAAAAAGAAAAACAAAAATATAAATATTTTTAAGAGTTTGCTAAATATTTAAGTTTTATAAAGTTTCTTTATTTCTATTTTTAGTTTGTAAAAATATAAGTTTTATTTAATTTATATAAATATATTATATATATATTTTAGCAAAACAGAAAAAAAATATAAATAAATTCGAGTCCAGTACTGTAGAAGCCCAGTCACTGGCCCGAAACCCTAGCCCATGCGATCGCATGGCCGGGTAACTTAGGACTCATGCGATCGCATGAGCCCTGCTGACACGCCACATCTGACTGAAAACAACAATCATTACGGTTTTATTATTAATTATTTATATAAACCCTAATTAGGTTATACTTAATTTATTATTTAGTTTAGTTTTTAGATTTAATTTATATATTTAGTTTATTTAGTTTTTATAATTTATAAAATTAATAGTTTTATTAAATAAATAATATAAAAATAATATTTTTATAAAAATTGTAATTTTTACAACTTTTAGTTTATTTTTATATTTTGTCTCTTTTTATTTGTTTTTAGCGTAATATTTGTATTTTTCGCTCGTATTTAGTTTTAAGATATAGTTTTTGCCATAGTTATTTTTACTTCTAGATTTTTAAGATTTGCCGTAAAATCCCTTAAGTGCTTTTTCGTTAGACTAAGATTTAGGTGCTTTAGAATTTTGCGATGCTGTTCTAAGTTTTTAGTACCTTTTTAAGTTATTGCCATTTGGGATATAGTTTTACTTGTAAGCTTTAATATTTTTAGACGCAACTTTTAATTCTTAGTTTTTAGTTCCTTTTTAAGTTTCAATGCGCTACTTTCTTATTTTTATTTTTCGACGCCTTTTACCTATGTATCAATTATCACTCCAATTAGTAATCTCAATTTGCAATTTTAATTTTAAGTTAGTGATAATAATAAGGTTGGGTTAGTCGAGTGTTTTAAAGTTTTATAAGTCACTCTTTTTCTTTCTTATTTCTCCAATTTTAATACCGACGCGCTCTTTTTCTTTCTTATTTCTCGCCATTCTAGTTTTTAGGACATAGAATTTTCTACTTCTTCTCTAAATTTCTTTAAATTACGAAAAATTATTTTAAGCGGTTAAATTGATAGACATCAAAATTTTCTGGTTCGTAGTAATAGTTGGATTTGTACGTGGACCGGGTTATTGGAGCCAAACAGTACTCAATTATATTGAGACCAAACGAATCCTGCCCCTCTGCTGCATCTTTTGGCTATTCGAAACGTGGGAAAAATCAGAAAAGTCTATTAATTGGATAACTTATATAATTTTTCTTTCTTTTTAAAAAACTAATAGGATATTCAGTAAATGCACCGAGCAAAACGTTCACTACCTTTTGTACGTTCACCACCTGTAACTCGATCAAGACATCTCGCAAATATTGTCGCCGTTGATTTTTCTTTAGAATCGTCATCCAGTCAACCAAGTACTCCAATTCAAATTTCCGATAATCCATTTTTTGAACCCGACCTCACAATTGAGAATCCGGAGAATATTCAGGGACGATTCATAGATCCTGAACCACTAATCTTTCCTCCGGAACCACCAATTATTCAAACAGAGATTGTTGAGGAACGAACCATTAAATCAGAATCCTCTAGTGATTCAGATTCAACAAATTCAATCATGGAGAATCTGGAACCTCTAAGTATGGAAGACCGAATGAGAGCTAAACCCACTGACCAAGGTCACGCAATTACTCATCCAGACATTAATGCGCCAGATTATGAAATCAAAGGACAAATTCTATACATGGTAACAAATCAATGCCAATTTAGTGGTGCACCGAAGGAAGATCCAAATGAACATCTTCGTATCTTTAATAGGATCTGCACACTATTTAAAATAAGAGAAGTTGAAGATGAACAGATATATCTCATGTTATTTCCCTGGACTTTAAAGGGAGAAGTCAAAGATTGGTTGGAATCGTTACCTAAATGGGCGATTGATACATGGGACGTTTTAGTTGAAAAATTTCTTAAACAATTCTTTCCGGCATCTAAAGCCGTAAGACTTCAAGGAGAAATTGTTACATTCACACAAAAACCAAATGAAACTCTATATGAGGCATGGACAAGATTTGGAAAGTTATTGAGAGGATGTCCGCAACATGGTTTAGACACTTGTCAAATAGTACAAATATTCTACCAAGGATGCGACATCACTACAAGGAAAGACATCGATATAGCAGCTGGTGGTTCCATTATGAAGAAAACCGAAACTGATGCTTACAAAATTATTGATAACACTGCTTCCCACTCACATGAGTGGCACCAAGAAAAAGATATCTTTAGATCATCTAAAGCAGCTAGAGCCGATTCTAGCCATGACTTAGATTCCATTTCTGCAAAGATAGATGCTGTCGAGAGACGAATGGAAAAGATGACTAAGGATATTCACTCAATACGAATTAGTTGTGAGCAGTGTGGAGGACCACATTTAACAAAAGATTGTCTCAGTATTGAACTAACAATGGAACAAAGAGAGAATGTTTCATACATAACCAAAGGCCTGGAAATAATTATCAGAATAATTATCAACCGCCAAGACCGATTTACAATCAAAACCAAAATTATAATCGAAATGTTCCATACAACAACCAACAAGGTCCAAGTAATCAACAAGTATCCAATAATACTTACAATCAGCAAAGACCTAATTTTCAAAACAAACCACCACAAACCGATGATAAAAAGCCAAATTTAGAAGATATGATGACGAAGCTAGTTGAATCTCAAACTCAATTTTTCACATCTCAGAAACAAACCAATGAACAAAATGCTCAAGCATTTAGAAATCAACAAGCTTCTATTCAAAATCTGGAACAAGAAGTGAGCAACCTAGCAAGGTTAATAGGTGAAAGAAAACCAGGAAGTTTACCTAGTGATACAAATGCTAACTCCCGAAATGAAACAGCTAAAGCCATTACCACAAGAAGTGGTATTACACTTAAACCACCTGAAATACCTGTAATTTCTGATGAAGCTATTCCTACTCCACAAGAACCACAACCTGAACAAGATAAGGAAAAAGAACCGGTAGTTGAAAAGGTTAATGAAGATAACACAGTTAAAGCTAAACCTTATGTTAAACCATACCAACCACCACTTCCTTACCCAAGTAAAATGAAAAAAGAGAGACTTGAAGCCGAGCAATCCAAATTCTTGGATATGTTTAAACAGATAAATGTAAATCTTCCTTTCATTGATGTAATTTCAGGAATACCTAGATATGCTAAATTTCTGAAAGATCTAATCTCAAATAGAAAGAAAATGGAAGAACTCTCGGCCGTTACTATGAATGCTAATTGTTCTGCAGTGCTGTTGAATAAGATACTAGAAAAACTATCTGATCTAGGAAGTTTCACAATTCCATATTTTCTGAGTAGTCTTATTTCAATAGAAGCATTGGCAGACTTAGGTGCTAGTATAAATCTAATGCCGTATTCACTATACGCTAAACTAGACCTTGGAGAATTGAAACCAACACGAATAAGCATACAACTAGCCGATAGATCAATAAAATATCCTAGAGGGATAATGGAGAACATGCTAGTTAAAGTTGGTACTTTAGTATTTCCAGTAGATTTTGTTGTTCTGGACATGGAAGAAGATTCTCAAGTTCCTCTCATATTAGGAAGACCATTCTTAAACACGGCTAAAGCAATGATAGACATGTTTGGTAAGAAACTGACCCTAAGTATAGAGGACGAGAGTGTTACCTTTTCTGTTGATAGAGCAATGCAACAACCGCAATCTGCAGATGATACATGTTATTATATTCAAACTATAGAATCACATGCAGAATTGTTAGAAGAATTTCCAGAATTACAAGGAACAGGAGAATGTTCTTTAGGAGAAGGAACTAAACCAATTGATGAAACTGAAATGTTAGCTACACTAATGGCTAATGGATATGAACCAACAACAGAAGAAATTCAAATGTTAAAAGAAGAAGACAGATATCGATACAAATCATCGATAGAAGAACCACCGACATTAGAGTTAAAGCAACTTCCAAACCATTTGGAATATGCTTATTTACATGGTGAATCTGAATTACCTGTAATAATATCGTCTTCTCTTACTGAAAATGAGAAATCACAACTCATTTCTGTGTTGAAAGCTCATAAACCAGCTATTGCATGGAAAATTCATGATATTAAAGGAATAAGTACTTCGTATTGCACACATAAAATCCTTATGGAAGAAGGTCATAAAACGTATGTGCAACGCCAACGAAGACTAAATCCTAATATGCAAGATGTTGTTAAAAAAGAAATTATTAAACTGCTTGATGCAGGTTTAATTTATCCAATCTCTGATAGTCCATGGATAAGCCCAGTTTAATGCGTGCCTAAGAAGGGTGGCATGACTGTCATCACAAATGAGAAAAATGAGCTTATTCCGACTAGGACTGTAACAGGATGGCGTGTATGTATTGATTATAGAAAATTAAATGATGCCACCAGAAAAGATCACTTTCCCTTACCTTTCATTGATCAAATGTTGGAAAGATTAGTCGGAAATAGTTACTATTGTTTTCTTGATTTTTTTTTCGGATATTTTCAAATTCCAATAGCACCCGAGGACCAAGAAAAAACCACATTCACGTGCCCTTATGGTACTTTTGCTTACAAACGCATGCCATTTGGACTTTGCAACGCCCCTGCAACCTTTCAAAGGTGCATGATGGCGATTTTTCACGACATGATAGAAGAATGCATGGAAGTTTTCATGGATGACTTTTCAGTCTTCGGTGATACTTTTGAATCATGTCTAGTTAATCTTGAACGAATGCTTATTAGATGCGAACAATCAAATCTAGTTCTTAATTGGGAGAAATGCCATTTCATGGTTAAAGAAGGCATCGTTCTTGAACATAAAATTTCAAAGGAAGGAATTGAAGTGGATAGAGCTAAAGTAGATGTAATTGCTAAACTTCCACATCCCACCAATATTAGAGGAGTTAGGAGTTTTCTAGGGCATGCCGGTTTTTACCGACGTTTCATAAAAGATTTTTCTAAAATTGCCACTCCTATGAATAAACTCCTAGAAAAGGATGCTCCATTCATCTTTTCAGATGAATGTATCAAATCTTTTAATATTCTTAAAGAAAAACTAACTAATGCGCCGATCATGATAACACCAAATTGGAATCTACCGTTTGAACTTATGTGCGATGCAAGTGATTTTGCAATGGGAGCCGTTTTAGGACAAAGGATTGAAAAACGATTTCAACCTATTTATTATGCTAGTAAGACGTTACAAGGAGCACAAAAAAATTACACAACTACTGAAAAAGAACTCCTTGCTATTGTCTTTGCTTTTGACAAATTTCGTTCATATCTCGTTCTAGCTAAAACGGTGGTCTATACTGACCATTCTGCTCTTAGATACCTATTTTCGAAACAAGATGCCAAACCAAGATTAATTCATTGGATCTTACTCTTACAAGAGTTTGATATTGAAATCCGAGATAAAAGAGGAGCAGAAAATCTCGTCGCTGATCATCTTTCTCGTCTTGAAAATCCCGAATTAGAAGTTCTAAATGAATCGGCCATACAAGACAACTTTCCTGATGAATAACTATTGAAGATAGATTATAATGAAATTCCATGGTTTGCAGACTATGCAAACTACTTAGTATGTGGATTCCTTGAAAAAGGATTGTCGTACCAAAAACGAAAGAAATTCTTTAGTGATATAAAACACTATTTCTGGGAAGATCCACATTTGTTTAAAAGTTGTCCCGATGGAATAATACGCCGATGTGTATTCAGAGATGCAGCTAGTAAAATTTTAAACCATTGTCACACAGGACCAACAGGAGGGCATTATGGGCCTCAACTAACAGCAAGAAAAGTTTACGATGCTGGATTCTATTGGCCTACAATTTACAAAGACGCACACCTTCTTTGCAAATCCTGTGATGCTTGTCAAAGGGCCGGAAAAATAAGTCAACGTGATGAAATGCCACAAAATGTCATTCAAGTATGTGAAGTATTTGACATTTGGGGTATTGACTTTATGGGTCCATTTCCAAAATCTCATAATAATCAATATATTCTCGTTGCCATAGATTATGTATCTAAATGGGCGGAAGCACAAGCTCTCTCAACTAACGATGCACGAGTTGTAGTCAACTTTTTAAAACGTCTTTTTGCAAGGTTTGGAACACCGAAAGCTTTAATAAGTGATCGGGGAACTCATTTCTGTAATAATCAACTTGAGAAAGTTCTCAAAAGATATGGAGTAACTCATAAAATCTCCACTACTTATCATCCACATACAAGTGGACAAGTTGAAAATACCAATCGAGCTTTAAAACGTATTCTAGAGAAAACCGTAGGATCAAATCCGAAGGAATGGTCCATTAAATTGGAGGATGCACTCTGGGCTTTTAGAACAGCCTACAAAACTCCAATTGGAACCACACTTTTTAGACTCGTTTACGGAAAAGCATGTCATCTTCCAGTAGAAATTGAACACAAAGCATTTTGGGCTTTGAAGACATGTAATCTTGATTTACATGAAGCCGGACGTCTACGGTTAAGTCAACTAAATGAATTAGAAGAATTAAGACAAGAAGCATACGAAAATTCGTTAATCTATATGGAAAGAACGAAGATATGGCATGATAAAAGAATCAGAAGTTCAAAAGAATTTAAAGAAGGAGGCAGAGTTCTTCTTTTCAATTCACGATTCAAGCTATTTCCTGGAAAATTGAATTCAAGATGGTCTGGACCATTCATAGTCAAAAGAGTTTTCCCATACGGAACAGTAGAATTGATAAATTCAAATGGGATTGAATTTAAGGTTAATGGTCACAGAGTTAAACATTACATAGATAGTCCGATGGAAGTCGACAATGAAGTTAATCACAATTTCAACACCACAGCTAACTAAGTGTGGGAAGAATCAAGTCTTTTAAGGATAATATGTATTTCTGTTAGAGTTAGATTTTCTGTTTTTGTTTAGTTTTCGAAAATGGAACCCGAATGGTCTTTCCCTAGCAGACCCTAAAGAACTAGTCTTCTCCCCCCATTCTGAATTTTTATTTTTTTTAGGTTTTTCGAAATGAAGACTTCCTGTGAATTAAGCCATGGTCTAATGCTACACGTTTTGATCACTAAACGTAATAATGACACACTTCCAAGTGAATTGGTATCATTAATAAGAGGTAAATTGGACGGAGTAAGAAAAAAAGAATCCAGATGCGAAGATAATAAGTTACAATTTGGTAAAGGAAAATCAAAATCCGCAGCGAAAAGGAGAGCACGACACCTTGAAAGATGTCACAAATGCGGAAAATGATCACACGAAGGTAAATGTTCAAATAATCAAACCTATTCAAACACCGAATTTGTTACTTTATGCAGAGACGGACCGTTCATATGTTTAGAAGAAAAAACACTGAATGCTCGAGGTTACGCCTATGTAGCCATGGAAAATCAATTAGTCCGACTATCTTATGAGTGGGCTAGAGCATATCACTAAGAAATATATTTCACAGGTAAGTTTGTACAGTTTTCATTTTCATTTTTTATTTTAATTTTTAACCTTTTGATAATAAACGATAATTTGTTCGCTATAAAGTATTAAATTGGTATTCGATGAAATTAGGTCTTGCGACCGAAATTATTGATATCATACAAAAATTTATTACATCACTGCGAAATTTAACGTTTATTCTTAAGGTATAAATATCTTTAATCAATCAACCTAAAATATTTCAAAAATTCGTCATGAGTTAAATTAGGTCATGGAACCGAAATTACTTTACCGAAAAGAGGGGCGCATATTTTTGATAATATTTGAATGATTAAAGTGGGATAAAAGCCAAAAAGATTTTCAATTTTTTTTATCATGTTTTTAAAATTAATATATAAATATTAAATTAATATTGTAAACTTCTTTAAAATTGTAAATATCTGAAAAATCAATATTTTTAATATAAGTTTGTATGTATAAAAACAAAAATATAATTTAAGTTTGGTGTGAATTTTTAATATGAATTTTTAATTTTATGCATTTTAAATTTAAGTTTGGTGTGAATTTAAAAATAAAAATTTACTTTATTTCGCTAAGTTAAAAATATGATTTTTAAAATTCGTCGTGAGTTGAAGACTAGGTCTTTGAACCGAAATTGCTTTACCTGAGGGAGGGACGAGAACTTTTATTATCATTATTTTTAATCTTATTGAATTAAAGTATGCCAAAAACATTTAAAAAACTCAAAAATCTTTGCTTTTAAAACCGCGCTTTGAATTGACAAATTTTAAAATTTTGTTGAGGGACAGACTAGGACATCGATCCAAAATGCCCTCATCCTAAACAGAAACAAATTTTTAAAATTTTATTAATAATATGTTTTCTAAAGTTTAAGGTTATATATAAAAAAAAAAAAAAAAAAAAAAAAAAAAAAAAAAACTGAAAGTACTGTACCCGGGACTTCATGCGATCGCATGGAGTTTGCCCTTTGCATCCATGCGATCGCATGGAGAGAGAAATCTGGCCAGGATCGAAAACTTCCAGCGAGCTGTTCTTCATACAAACACACACACATATACACAAAAAACACTCAAAATTCTCTCAAATTTCATCATTTTTCCACCGTAATTCGTCATTTTTCTTGCTCTAATCATGCCTAGATTCTCATTCTTCAGCAAAAAGGTAAAAATTACACCCCTAAACTCATAAATTTTCTAGTTTTTGTGATAATTACCAATATTTTACCTAATGCAATTTTGTTAATTTCTAGTGTAATTAGTGTTAAATTGTTAGTATTTTATGCATGTATAACCTAGATTGATGCTATTTAACATAATTTGAAGCCAAAACACTCAAAATTTTTAGAAATCTAGGGTTTGTGTTCTTGAGCAATTTGGGACTTTTTGACATAAACAGGTTATGACCGATTTTTGTCATGAATTATTGCTAAATTGAGTAGTGTAACATGTTTAGGTAGTTAAATGATCCAAACATTGATCCAAAACATGATTTTTGAAGATTAAAGTGGAGTTTTTAAGTCCAAAATTCATGAACTTGATTAATTTGATATATTTGCCATTTGAGACTTGTTTAATTGTTAGTAATGACTATTTTGACATGTTATTTGAGTTAAATACTTATGAACTTTGTCTACATTTTCATATGTGCTAATTTAAAAAGTGTAGAATTGTGAAAAAAATTATGAAAATATGTATAAGTTTAATTTTGATTTAACATGTTATTGTGATTGTTTTAAGTTGTTATTTTGCTAACACTAATGCATTTTTGGATGCACAAATTTTGTGTTTAATGTGTTTTGCAGAAAGCCGATACTGGAGGTTCAGGAGCATCATCATCTAGACAGCCTGCTCCAGCACCAGAACCAGAACCAGAAATGCAACACGAGCCAGAACCCGAACAAGAACCACAACAGGAACCACGACAACAACCTGATCAACACGTACCTTATTATGATCCGGTATAGTTTGTTAATGAATTCATAGTATTCCCGATGAGGCCGCCAGTAGAATACCCGACGATTCCTGAGCACACTTTGCATCCTAATCTGAGATTTGATAGAAGATGGAGGAATTACGAGACATATCAAAGGAACAAATTCAGATTGGTAACTAAAAATGTAGAGGTGCCAAGGGTAATCGATTGGAATCCTTTGGAAAGAGTTCAGCTAGCTAATAGAGTCAGACTGCTACTGATTCAGAGGTACGGGAACTCTTCTTTTACAGATTGGGAACATCTTTTCACCATTCGTAGACCTGTATATAAGGAATGGTGTGTTGAGCTCATGAGTACTGTATCACTTGATACAAATATAGTTAGAATATATGATAGAAGATTTCTTAGATTTATCCTTGGCAGTAGGATGTACAGAATGTCCATGCTGGACATGGCCAGGGCTTTACAAATATATACTCCTGGTGAGTTGCTACTACCCGATTGTACAAATTTGATTCATTATGGTGAAAGGGTAGATAGCAACTTTGACGCTGACGCTATTTGGAGGCGTATGTCACATTTTGATGTTTTTACACGAGCTTCGTATCATTCATATTGACAGAGCCGAGCTTCGTATCATTCATAGATTTTTGGCTAACTCGATTACACAAAGAGGTAACAATAAAGAAAAAATAACCTTACATGATTTATTCTACCTAAAGTGTATTCGGGATCCTAGAAGCTTTGTCAATATCCCTTACTGTGTTGGTTTTTATTTATCTAAAATGGTAGAAGGAATGCAGGACGGGAGTATAATAGGAGGAGGTATTTTTGTTACTCTCATTGGAGAGTATTTAGGTGTTGATAGGAACCAAAGGGGTCCATTACAGCTTTGTAGAGAACAGGTTGAGCCTTTAGGATTGAAAGTTTATGTGGGTGCTAAGGTATTGAAAAGTAGACGCAACCAAGCAGTACCCTATGAGGGCCCTCATCCACAGGTAGAAAGGGGCTCAGACGAGGAAATGGAGGAAGCGGAAGACATTAGGGATGTCTTTCGAGATGCTATTCTTGACGTCCACGTTTGTATAGATGAGGAATCAATGACGAACGTGGCCAAACATAGTATGTGAAATGTCCCGTTCTTATTGATTAAAAACGTTCCATATTAATTGATTTCGTTGCGAGGTTTTGACCTCTATATGAGACGTTTTTCAAAGACTGCATTCATTTTTAAAACAAACCATAACCTTTATTTCATAAATAAAGGTTTAAAAAGCTTTACGTAGATTATTAAATAATGATAATCTAAAATATCCTGTTTACACACGACCATTACATAATGGTTTACAATACAAATATGTTACATCGAAATCAGTTTCTTGAATGCAGTTTTTTTACACAATATCATACAAACATGGACTCCAAATCTTGTGCTTATTTTAGTATGCAACAGCGGAAGCTCTTAATATTCACCTGAGAATAAACATGCTTTAAACGTCAACAAAAATGTTGGTGAGTTATAGGTTTAACCTATATATATCAAATCGTAACAATAGACCACAAGATTTCATATTTCAATACACATCCCATACATAGAGATAAAAATCATTCATATGGTGAACACCTGGTAACCGACATTAACAAGATGCATATATAAGAATATCCCCATCATTCCGGGACACCCTTCGGATATGATATAAATTTCGAAGTACTAAAGCATCCGGTACTTTGGATGGGGTTTGTTAGGCCCAATAGATCTATCTTTAGGATTCGCGTCAATTAGGGTGTCTGTTCCCTAATTCTTAGATTACCAGACTTAATAAAAAGGGGCATATTCGATTTCGATAATTCAACCATAGAATATAGTTTCACGTACTTGTGTATATTTTGTAAATCATTTATAAAACCTGCATGTATTCTCATCCCAAAAATATTAGATTTTAAAAGTGGGACTATAACTCACTTTCACAGATTTTTACTTCGTCGGGAAGTAAGACTTGGCCACTGGTTGATTCACGAACCTATAACAATATATACATATATATCAAAGTATGTTCAAAATATATTTACAACACTTTTAATATATTTTGATGTTTTAAGTTTATTAAGTCAGCTGTCCTCGTTAGTAACCTACAACTAGTTGTCCACAGTTAGATGTACAGAAATAAATCGATAAATATTATCTTGAATCAATCCACGACCCAGTGTATACGTATCTCAGTATTGATCACAACTCAAACTATATATATTTTGGAATCAACCTCAACCCTGTATAGCTAACTCCATCATTCACATATAGAGTGTCTATGGTTGTTCCGAAATATATATAGATGTGTCGACATGATAGGTCGAAACATTGTATACGTGTCTATGGTATCTCAAGATTACATAATATACAATACAAGTTGATTAAGTTATGGTTGGAATAGATTTGTTACCAATTTTCACGTAGCTAAAATGAGAAAAATTATCCAATCTTGTTTTACCCATAGCTTCTTCATTTTAAATCCGTTTTGAGTGAATCAAATTGCTATGGTTTCATATTGAACTCTATTTTATGAATCTAAACAGAAAAAGTATAGGTTTATAGTCGCAAAAATAAGTTACAAGTCGTTTTTGTAAAGGTAGTCATTTCAGTCGAAAGAACGACGTCTAGATGACCATTTTAGAAAACATACTTCCACTTTGAGTTTAACCATAATTTTTGGATATAGTTTCATGTTCATAATAAAAATCATTTTCTCAGAATAACAACTTTTAAATCAAAGTTTATCATAGTTTTTAATTAACTAACCCAAAACAGCCCGCGGTGTTACTACGACGGCGTAAATCCGGTTTTACGGTGTTTTTCGTGTTTCCAGGTTTTAAATCATTAAGTTAGCATATAATATAGATATAGAACATGTTTTTAGTTAATTTTAAAAGTCAAGTTAGAAGGATTAACTTTTGTTTGCGAACAAGTTTAGAATTAACTAAACTATGTTCTAGTGATTACGAGTTTAAACCTTCGAATAAGATAGTTTTATATATATGAATCAAATGATGTTATGAACATCATTACTACCTCAAGTTTAGTAGGTAAACCTACTGGAAGTGACAAGAAATGATCTAGCTTCAAAGGATCTTGGATGGCTTGAAAGTTCTTGAAGTAGGATCATGACACAAAAACAAGTTCAAGTAAGATTTTTACTCGAATTAAGATAGTTTATAGTTATAGAAATTGAATCAAAGTTTGAATATGAATATTACCTTGAATAAGAAAGATAACCTACTGTATATAACAAAGGTTTCTTGATCTTAGATGATTACTTGGAATGGATTAGAAAGCTTGGAAGTAAATTAGTAAACTTGAAGGGATTTTTGAAGTGTTCTTGAAGTGTTCTTCCTATGATGATTATAGCTTGATTCTTGAAGTGATTTTTGATGAAGATGATGATTAACTACTGAAAAAATACATTCATAATAGTGTGTGTGTGTGTGTGTTGAGAGAGAATTAGAAAGAGAATTGGAAGTGAAATGGAGTGAATGATGAGTGGTTATTGGTGAGTGGTGAGTGGGGTTAAAAGGAGTTCTAGTTAGTTGACCAGCTCATGGTAGAAGTTAAAATTGATTAGTCATACATGACATAATAAAGAGTGGAATCCCATGCTAGTTCCTATTGGTATATACCCATAGTAAGTACGTTTTGAAGCTGTGTATAATACGGGTAAGAATACGACTAGAATTCTTGATGATAGAAAAGAATGGGAAAGTAACTGTAACCATTTTCATTAAGTATGAGTGTTTTGATATATTTCCTGAAGTCTTCCAAAAGTATTTTAATACATCTAAATACACTACATGTATATACATTTTAACTGAGTCGTTAAGTCATCGTTAGTCGTTACATGTAAGTGTTGTTTTGAAACCTTTAAGTTAACGATCTCAATTAATGTTGTTAAACCATTGTTTATTATATCTAATGAGATGTTAAATTATTATATTACCATGATATTATGATATATTAATATATCTTAATATGATATATATACATTTAAATGTCGTTACAACGATAATCGTTACATATATGTCTCGTTTCGAAATCCTTAAGTTAGTAGTCTTGTTTATATGTATATAACTCATTGTTAATATACTTATGGAGATACTTACTTATCATAATCTCATGTTAACCATATGTATATCCATATATATATATCGTCATGTCATTTTTACAAGTTTTAACGTTCGTGAATCGCCGGTCAACTTGGGTGGTCAATTGTCTATATGAAACATATTTCAATTAATCAAGTCTTAACAAGTTTGATTACTTAACATGTTGAAAACATTTAATCATTTAAATATCAATCTCAATTAATATATATAAACATGGAAAAGTTCGGGTCACTACAGTACCTACCCGTTAAATAAATTTCGTCCCAAAATTTTAAGCTGTTGAAGGTGTTGACGAATCTTCTGGAAATAGATGCGGGTATTTCTTCTTCATTTGATCTTCACGCTCCCAGGTGAACTCGGGTCCTCTACGAGCATTCCATCGAACCTTAACAATTGGTATCTTGTTTTGCTTAAGTCTTTTAACCTCACGATCCATTATTTCGACGGGTTCTTCGATGAATTGAAGTTTTTCGTTGATTTGGATTTCATATAACGGAATAGTGAGATCTTCTTTAGCAAAACATTTCTTCAAATTCGAGACGTGGAAAGTGTTATGTACAGCCGCGAGTTGTTGAGGTAACTCAAGTCGGTAAGCTACTGGTCCGACACGATCCATAATCTTGAATGGTCCAATATACCTTGGATTTAATTTCCCTCATTTACCAAATCGAACAACGCCTTTCCAAGGTGCAACTTTAAGCATGACCATCTCTCCAATTTCAAATTCTATATCTTTTCTTTTAATGTCAGCGTAGCTCTTTTGTCGACTTTGGGCGGTTTTCAACCGTTGTTGAATTTGGATGATCTTCTCGGTAGTTTCTTGTATAATCTCCGGACCCGTAATCTGTCTATCCCCCACTTCACTCCAACAAATCGGAGACCTGCACTTTCTACCATAAAGTGCTTCAAACGGCGCCATCTCAATGCTTGAATGGTAGCTGTTGTTGTAGGAAAATTCTGCTAACGGTAGATGTCGATCCCAACTGTTTCCGAAATCAATAACACATGCTCGTAGCATGTCTTCAAGCGTTTGTATCGTCCTTTCGCTCTGCCCATCAGTTTGTGGATGATAGGTAGTACTCATGTCTAGACGAGTTCCTAATGCTTGCTGTAATGTCTGCCAGAATCTTGAAATAAATCTGCCATCCCTATCAGAGATAATAGAGATTGGTATTGCATGTCTGGAGACGACTTCCTTCAAATACAGTCGTGCTAACTTCTCCATCTTGTCATCTTCTCTTATTGGTAGGAAGTGTGCTGATTTGGTGAGACGATCAACTATTACCCAAATAGTATCAAAACCACTTGCAGTCCTTGGCAATTTAGTGATGAAATCCATGGTAATGTTTTCCCATTTCCATTCCGGGATTTCGGGTTGTTGAAGTAGACCTGATGGTTTCTGATGCTCAGCTTTGACCTTAGAACACGTCAAACATTCTCCTACGTATTTAGCAACATCGGCTTTCATACCCGGCCACCAAAAATGTTTCTTGAGATCCTTGTACATCTTTCCCGTTCCAGGATGTATTGAGTATCTGGTTTTATGAGCTTCTCTAAGTACCATTTCTCTCATATCTCCAAATTTTGGTACCCAAATCCTTTCAGCCCTATACCGGGTTCCGTCTTCCAGAATATTAAGATGCTTCTCCGATCCTTTGGGTATTTCATCCTTTAAATTTCCCTCTTTTAAAACTCCTTGTTGTGCCTCCTTTATTTGAGTAGTAATGTTATTATGAATCATTATATTCATAGATTTTACTCGAATGGGTTCTCTGTCCTTCCTGCTCAAGGCATCGGCTACCACATTTGCCTTCCCCGGGTGGTAACGAATCTCAAAGTCGTAATCATTCAATAATTCAATCCACCTACGCTGCCTCATATTCAGTTGTTTCTGATTAAATATGTGTTGAAAACTTTTGTGGTCGGTATATATAATTCTTTTGACCCCATATAAGTAGTGCCTCCAAGTATTTAATGCAAAAACAACCGCGCCTAATTCCAAATCATGCGTCGTATAATTTTGTTCGTGAATCTTCAATTGTCTAGACGCATAAGCAATCACCTTCGTTCATTGCATTAATACACAACCGAGACCTTGCTTTGATGCGTCACAATAAATCACAAAATCATCATTCCCTTCAGGCAATGACAATATAGGTGCCGTAGTTAGCTTTTTCTTCAATAACTGAAACGCTTTCTCTTGTTCATCATTCCATTCAAATTTCTTCCCTTTATGCATTAATGCAGTCAAGGGTTTTGCTATTCTGGAAAAGTCTTGGATGAACCTTCTGTAGTAACCAGCTAGTCCTAAAAACTGGCGTATGTGTTTCGGAGTTTTCGGGGTTTCCCACTTTTCAACAGTTTCTATCTTTGCCGGATCCACCTTAATACCTTCTTTGTTCACTATGTGATCGAGGAATTGAACTTCTTCCAACCAAAATGCACACTTTGAAAACTTAGCGTACAATTCTTCCTTCCTCAATACTTCTAACACCTTTCTCAAATGTTCACCGTGTTCTTGGTCATTCTTTGAGTAAATAAGTATGTCATCAATGAAAACAATGACAAACTTGTCAAGGTATGGTCCACACACTCGGTTCATAGGGTCCATGAACACAGCTGGTGCATTAGTTAAACCAAATGGTATGACCATAAACTCGTAATGACCGTAACGTGTTCTGAAAGCAGTCTTTGGAATATCATCTTCTTTTACCCGCATTTGACGATACCCGGAACGTAAGTCAATCTTTGAATAAACAGACGAGCCTTGTAGTTGATCAAATAAGTCGTCGATTCTCGGTAGTGGGTAGCGGTTCTTGATGGTAAGTTTGTTCAACTCTCGGTAGTCGATACACAACCTGAATGTACCATCTTTCTTCTTGACAAACAAAACAGGAGCTCCCCACGGTGATGTGCTTGGTCGAATGAAACCACGCTCTAAAAGTTCTTGTAATTGGCTTTGCAGTTCTTTCATCTCGCTGGGTGCGAGTCTGTAAGGAGCACGAGCTATTGGTGCAGCTCCTGGTACAAGATCTATTTGAAATTCAACGGATCGATGTGGGGGTAATCCCGGTAATTCTTTCGGAAATACATCGGGAAATTCTTTTGCAATGGGAACATCATTGATGCTCTTCTCTTCAGTTTGTACTTTCTCGACGTGTGCTAGAACAGCATAGCAACCTTTTCTTATTATTTTTTGTGCCTTCAAATTACTAATAAGATGTAGCTTCGTGTTGCCCTTTTCTCCGTACACCATTAAGGGTTTTCCTTTTTCTCGTATAATGCGAATTGCCTTTTTGTAACAAACGATCTCTGCTTTCACTTCTTTCAACCAGTCCATACCGATTATCATATCCAAACTCCCTAACTCTACTGGTATCAAATCAATCTTAAATGTTTCGCTAACCAGTTTAATTTCTCGATTCCGACATATATTATCTGCTGAAATTAATTTACCATTTGCTAATTCGAGTAAAAATTTACTATCCAAAGGCGTCAATGGACAACTTAATTTAGCACAAAAATCTCTACTCATATAGCTTCTATCCGCACCCGAATCAAATAAAACGTAAGCAGATTTATTGTCAATAAGAAACGTACTCGTAACAAGCTCCGGGTCTTCCTGTGCCTCTGCCGCATTAATATTGAAAACTCTTCCGTGGCCTTGTCCATTCGTGTTCTCCTGGTTCGGGCAATTTCTAATAATGTGGCCCGGTTTTCCACATTTATAACAAACTACATTGGCATAACTTGCTCCGACACTACTTGCTCTGCCATTACTCGTTCCGACACCATTTGTTCCTTTCGTTCTATTAACCCCTGGTCCGTAGACCTCACACTTCGCCGCGCTATGACCATTTCTTTTACACTTGTTGCAAAATTTGGTGCAGAACCCCGAGTGATACTTTTCACACCTCTGGCATAGCTGCTTCTGATTGTTGTTGTTGTTGCGATTATTATTGTTGTTGGGATGATTGTTGTAGTTGCTGTTGTTGTTGTTGTTGTTGTTGTTGTTGTTGTTGTTGTTGGGCCGTTTGTTGTAGTTGCGATTGATGTTGCGATTGTTGGGATAATTGTTGCGATTATTGTTGTAATTGCTGTTGTTGTTGTATTGGTGATTCTTATCACCGTTTTCCTCCCACTTTCTTTTGACTTGCTTCACATTGGCCTCTTCAGCAGTCTGTTCTTTAATTCTTTCTTCAATCTGGTTCACTAGTTTGTGAGCCATTCTACATGCCTGTTGTATGGAGGCGGGCTCGTGTGAACTTATATCTTCTTGGATTCTTTCCGGTAATCCTTTCACAAACGCGTCGATCTTCTCTTCCTCATCTTCGAATGCTCCCGGACACAATAGGCATAATTCTGTGAATCGTCTTTCGTACGTGGTAATATCAAATCCTTGGGTTCGTAACCCTCTAAGTTCTGTCTTGAGCTTATTGACCTCGGTTCTGGGACGGTACTTCTCGTTCATCAAGTGCTTGAATGCTGACCACGGTAGTGCGTACGCATCGTCTTGTCCCACTTGCTCTAGATAGGTATTCCACCATGTTAACGCAGAACCTGTGAAGGTATGCGTAGCGTACTTTACTTTGTCCTCTTCAGTACACTTACTTATGGCAAACACCGATTCGACCTTCTCGGTCCACCGTTTTAATCCGATCGGTCCTTCGGTTCCATCAAATTCCAAAGGTTTGCAGGCAGTGAATTCTTTTTAGGTGCATCCTACACGATTTCCTGTACTGCTAGATCCAAGGTTATTGTTGGTATGTAGCGCAGCCTGTACTGCGGCTATGTTTGAAGCTAGAAAAGTACGGAATTCCTCTTCATTCATATTCACGGTGTGTCGAGTAGTCGGTGCCATTTCCTTCAAAATTGTCAAATGGAACAAGTTAATCATACAGAATATTAAGAGTAGTTAATAGTATTTCGTAGCATAATATGAACTCATTTATAAAAGCTTTTTCTTCATATTAGCGTTTTATAAGTTTAAATTCTGGTAGTACCTACCCGTTAAGTTCATACTTAGTAGCTAATATACAATTCAACTACTACAATTCTATATGAAAAACTGATTATAATAATATTTCGCGTTCAAACTTTTACACAATATTTTACAAACTTACAATACCGCTTATTTTACATATAGCATGAAATATAGCACACAATAA
Source organism: Rutidosis leptorrhynchoides (assembly GCF_046630445.1). Taxonomy (NCBI): domain Eukaryota; kingdom Viridiplantae; phylum Streptophyta; class Magnoliopsida; order Asterales; family Asteraceae; genus Rutidosis; species Rutidosis leptorrhynchoides. Next base: position 45,556,723 of record NC_092340.1, read on the forward strand.
ATTTGATACAAGATGGTTGTGAAGATAATTCTAGCTAGTACACAAGTCGTTCAGCAAAGGCAATAAAGACACGTAATTCATACGTCCAGAAACAAGTCATGCATTCTGGTTTTACTAGGATTACTTCCCATCCTTGGTCTTGTGGAACATAACCGTTATGGCCGTTGATAAGACAGCGTGTTGTAACGTCGTCAAAGGGACGAGGGTTACGTAATGTCCAACAGTCCCGTAACAATCTAAAAACCTCATTTCTTACCCCAATTACCGACTCCGTCACTTGTGGGAACGTTTTGTTTAATAGTTGTAGCCCGATGTTCTTGTTCTCACTTTGGTGAGAAGCGAACATTACTAATCCGTAAGCATAACATGCTTCTTTATGTTGCATGTTAGCCGCTTTTTCTAAATCACGAAGTCCAATATTCGGATATATTGAGTCAAAATAATTTCTTAACCCATTGCGTAAAATAGCATTTGGGTTCCCCGCAATATATGCGTCAAAGTAAACACATCGTAACTTATGGATTTCCCAATGTGATATCCCCCATCTTTCGAACGAAAGCCTTTTATAAACCAATGCATTCTTGGAACGTTCTTCGAATGTCTTACAAACTGATCTCGCCTTAAATAGTTGTGCCGAAGAATTCTGACCGACTCTAGACAAGATTTCATCAATCATGTCTCCGGGTAGGTCTCTTAAAATATTGGGTTGTCTATCCATTTTGTGTTTTTATACTGTAAAATAGACAAGAGTTAGATTCATAAAAAAAATACTTATTAATACAAGCAATTTTTACATATATCATAAAGCATAAGCACACTATATTACTTATATTACACCACACGAATACAACTATCTTATTCCGACTCGCTTGTTTCTTCTTCTTCGGTTTTGGTTCGTTTTGCCAAGTTTCTAGGGATATATGATGTTCCCCTAATATGAGCCGTCGTTATCCACATTGGTTTAGAAAAACCTGGTGGTTTAGAGGTTCCCGGGTCATTGTTACAACTTAAGGACTTCGGGGGTTGACGATACATATAAAGTTCATCGGGGTTGGAATTAGATTTCTCTATTTTTATGCCCTTTCCCTTATTATTTTCTTTTGCCTTTTTAAATTCAGTTGGGGTAATTTCTATAACATCATCGGAATTCTCGTCAGAATCCGATTCATCGGAGAATTGGTAATCCTCCCAATATTTTGCTTCCTTAGCGGAAACACTATTGACCATAATTAACTTTGGTCGGTTGGTTGAGGATTTTCTTTTACTTAACCGTTTTATTATTTCCCCCACCGGTTCTATTTCTTCATCCGGTTCCGATTCTTCTTCTGGTTCCGACTCTTCTTCCGGTTCCTCTTCGGGAACTTGTGAATCAGTCCACGAATCATTCCAATTTACATTTGACTCTTCATTATTATTAGGTGAGTCAATGGGACTTGTTCTAGAGGTATACATCTATCACATAATATCAAACGCGTTAAGAGATTAATATATCACATAATATTCACATGTTAAAAATATATAGTTTCCAACAAAATTTGTTAAGCAATCATTTTTCAAGTAAACACGGTCGAAGTCCAGACTCACTAATGCATCCTAACAAACTCGATAAGACACACTAATGCAAAATTCTGGTTCTCTAAGACCAACACTCGGATACCAACTGAAATGTCCCGTTCTTATTGATTAAAAACGTTCCATATTAATTGATTTCGTTGCGAGGTTTTGACCTCTATATGAGACGTTTTTCAAAGACTGCATTCATTTTTAAAACAAACCATAACCTTTATTTCATAAATAAAGGTTTAAAAAGCTTTACGTAGATTATCAAATAATGATAATCTAAAATATCCTGTTTACACACGACCATTACATAATGGTTTACAATACAAATATGTTACATCGAAATCAGTTTCTTGAATGCAGTTTTTTTACACAATATCATACAAACATGGACTCCAAATCTTGTTCTTATTTTAGTATGCAACAGCGGAAGCTCTTAATATTCACCTGAGAATAAACATGCTTTAAACGTCAACAAAAATGTTGGTGAGTTATAGGTTTAACCTATATATATCAAATCGTAACAATAGACCACAAGATTTCATATTTCAATACACATCCCATACATAGAGATAAAAATCATTCATATGGTGAACACCTGGTAACCGACATTAACATGATGCATATATAAGAATATCCCCATCATTCCGGGATACCCTTCGGATATGATATAAATTTTGAAGTACTAAAGCATCCGGTACTTTGGATGGGGTTTGTTAGGCCCAATATATCTATCTTTAGGATTCGCGTCAATTAGGGTGTCTATTCCCTAATTCTTAGATTACCAGACTTAATAAAAAGGGGCATATTCGATTTCGATAATTCAACCATAGAATGTAGTTTCACGTACTTGTGTCTATTTTGTAAATCATTTATAAAACCTGCATGTATTCTCATCCCAAAAATATTAGATTTTAAAAGTGGGACTATAACTCACTTTCACAGATTTTTACTTCGTCGGGAAGTAAGACTTGGCCACTGGTTGATTCACGAACCTATAACAATATATACATATATATCAAAGTATGTTCAAAATATATTTACAACACTTTTAATATATTTTGATGTTTTAAGTTTATTAAGTCAGCTGTCCTCGTTAGTAACCTACAACTAGTTGTCCACAGTTAGATGTACAGAAATAAATCGATAAATATTATCTTGAATCAATCCACGACCCAGTGTATAGGTATCTCAGTATTGATCACAACTTAAACTATATATATTTTGGAATCAACCTCAACCCTGTATAGCTAACTCCAACATTCACATATAAAGTGTCTATGGTTGTTCCGAAATATATATAGATGTGTCGACATGATAGGTCGAAACATTGTATACATGTCTATGGTATCTCAAGATTACATAATATACAATATAAGTTGATTAAGTTATGGTTGGAATAGATTTGTTACCAATTTTCACGTAGCTAAAATGAGAAAAATTATCCAATCTTGTTTTACCCATAGCTTCTTCATTTTAAATCCGTTTTGAGTGAATCAAATTGCTATGGTTTCATATTGAACTCTATTTTATGAATATAAACAGAAAAAGTATAGGTTTATAGTCGGAAAAATAAGTTACAAGTCGTTTTTGTAAAGGTAGTCATTTCAGTCGAAAGAACGACGTCTAGATGACCATTTTAGAAAACATACTTCCACTTTGAGTTTAACCATAATTTTTGGATATAGTTTCATGTTCATAATAAAAATCATTTTCTCAGAATAACAACTTTTAAATCAAAGTTTATCATAGTTTTTAATTAACTAACCCAAAACAGCCCGCGGTGTTACTACGACGGCGTAAATCCGGTTTTACGGTGTTTTTCGTGTTTCTAGGTTTTAAATCATTAAGTTAGAATATCATATAGATATAGAACATGTGTTTAGTTAATTTTAAAAGTCAAGTTAGAAGGATTAACTTTTGTTTGCGAACAAGTTTAGAATTAACTAAACTATGTTCTAGTGATTACGAGTTTAAACCTTCGAATAAGATAGTTTTATATATATGAATCGAATGATGTTATGAACATCATTACTACCTCAAGTTTAGTAGGTAAACCTACTGGAAGTGACAAGAAATGATCTAGCTTCAAAGGATCTTGGATGGCTTGAAAGTTCTTGAAGTAGGATCATGACACAAAAACAAGTTCAAGTAAGATTTTTACTCGAATTAAGATAGTTTATAGTTATAGAAATTGAATCAAAGTTTGAATATGAATATTACCTTGAATAAGAAAGTTAACCTACTGTATATAATAAAGATTTCTTGATCTTAGATGATTACTTGGAATGGATTAGAAAGCTTGGAAGTAAATTCGTAAACTTGAAGGGATTTTTGAAGTGTTCTTGAAGTGTTCTTCCTATGATGATTATAGCTTGATTCTTGAAGTGATTTTTGATGAAGATGATGATTAACTACTGGAAAAATACGTTCATAATAGTGTGTATGTGTTGAGAGAGAATTAGAAAGAGAATTGGAAGTGAAATGGAGTGAATGATGAGTGGTAATTGGTGAGTGGTGAGTGGGGTTAAAAGGAGTTCTAGTTAGTTGACTAGCTCATGGTAGAAGTTAAAATTGATTAGTCATACATTACATAATCAAGAGTGGAATCCCATGCTAGTTCCTATTGGTATAAACCCATAGTAAGTACGTTTTGAAGCTGTGTATAATACGGGTAAGAATACGACTAGAATTCTTGATGAAAGAAAAGAATGAGAAAGTAACTGTAACCATTTTCGTTAAGTATGAGTGTTTTGATATATGTCTTGAAGTCTTCCAAAAGTATTTTAATACATCTAAATCCACTACATGTATATACATTTTAACTGAGTCGTTAAGTCATCGTTAGTCGTTACATGTAAGTGTTGTTTTGAAACCTTTAAGTTAACGATCTCAATTAATGTTGTTAAACCATTGTTTATTATATCTAATGAGATGTTAAATTATTATATTACCATGATATTATGATATATTAATATATCTTAATATGATATATATACATTTAAATGTCGTTACAATGATAATCGTTACATATATGTCTCGTTTCGAAATCCTTAAGTTAGTAGTCTTGTTTATATGTATATAACTCATTGTTAATATACTTATGGAGATAATTACTTATCATAATCTCATGTTAACCATATGTATATCCATATATATATCGTCATGTCGTTTTTACAAGTTTTAACATTCGTGAATCGCCGGTCAACTTGGGTGGTCAATTGTCTATATGAAACATATTTCAATTAATCAAGTCTTAACAAGTTTGATTGCTTAACATGTTGGAAACATTTAATCATGTAAATATCAATCTCAATTAATATATATAAACATGGAAAAGTTCGGGTCACTACAGTATGTACGAGCAGTGGAACTCCGAGCGAGTATAGGGATTATAGGCGACGCCAACACGATAGCTGGTTAGTTCATCAGCACCAAATCATGAGCCAGCTATCATATCAGGTACCAAATAATTACGTGCCTACTCGACCTGCTCATTTTCCGCCACACAACCCCGAGATCCGCCCACCCTTTAACCGGTATGACTATAACCAAGCCTATCAGGACACCTATAACCAACAATGGAACCCACCTGACAAGATGAACTGGAACCCCTATCCAGACTGATTTAGTTCCATTGGTTATTTTTATGATTTTTATGTTTTTATCTTTTTACTTTTTCATGTTTAAACTTATGTTATTGGATATATTTATGTAATTTTTATCATTTTTATTATTATTGTGTACTAATATTTCACATTTAGGATTTGAAAGTGGGATTTTAAGTCCCATTTCAAATTGCCATGCATGTTTATATTTGTATTGTATGTATATTGTCGATTGTACAAAACAGGGTAAAACAGCTCATTTTCAAAGACTGACATTAAGTTCAGCAAAAGCTATTAATTTTGAAGACAAAACGAAAAACAAATGTGATGTACCATCAGACGGAATGAACAAATGATGTGCACCATTTATCATTCAGCAAACAAACGCCAATATGTTTGGAAACTTTGGTAAAATTTAATTATTTTTCTACGCTAATCACCCTCAATAATTTAAATTGTTACTGATTTCTTGCAAATGAGGGCATTGCAAGATCTTAAGTGTGGGAAGGGGTTAAATTCTTTCAGAATTTTAAAATTTTTTTAACTTAAAACACTTGGTTACCATTAAAAATACTAGTAAAGCAGTAGTTGTATTAGAATCTAGTGCTCTCTGATAATAAAATAACAGCCCTAGTCTTATATACTGACTACCCACTTCTAGTAAAATTTTTCAAAATTTTCAATTAAATGAACTCAAAATCATGTTTATACATATTTATGAACGATAAAACTAGGTGTTAACACCGAAATTATTGTTACCTCGGAAAGGACATAAATTGAGAAACAAATCAAAATGTTAGAATTCATTTAAAATGGAATAGAGGACAATAAAAAGGAAAATAAAAAGCCAAGTGTGAGAAAAATTACCAAGTTATTTAAAACATATATCACATATTTTTGTACAAATAACTGAAGATACTTTTGTTTTGGACAATTTCTAAAAAGTTTTACCCGATTTACTGTAAGAAAGATGGATCTACACGATGAATCAATTCCATCATTAAAAGGAAGTTAAGTCTTCTGAAAAAGAAATGCGCTTCTTGATTTAGGTCATGAAGTTGTCGTCCAGACCAGCTATAAGTTGATGAAAAATCTAGAAAAGTCATCTCTAAAATCAGCAGGAAATCCATGGACCTCAGCATCAAACAGGGTCGCCAAGTGGTCAGACTTATCCTAACCATGAGAGGATCTGTCTTGTAAAATGGGGAGGACGCCATGCAAATTAGCTGGATAAGACTAATGAATCAGACCCCCAGAAAGGATAATCTCCTTAAAGATAAAAAATCAGCTTTTAAGACTGATATTACTCAATCCTAGAGATTGACCTTAAAGATTGAGAATTACAAACTCATGGAATTCAATGATATCTAAACTCGAGCTTGAACGAGAAAATATTTTGATCAAAATTACAAACCGATTTGTTTTCTAAAAACCCATTTTCAATGCGTTCATTACCATTGAACGTAAAATCCTAGGAATTCACCTGGAATTCATTAGGTCACCTGAACCAAATCGGGTGTCAACCTTAAGAACGGTGGTTGCATAGCATGGTCAAAGACATGACCTTGTGCCAGACCGAAAAATTATAAGGGTGAGCTTTACTATTGCTCCTACAAAGGATAATAATTGCGTCCGACACGTTATAGACCATAATTAAAAGCATGTCAGGGGACATTGCCTTAACAGTTGCTTGTTCAATGCTTTCCTTTACAACCGGACGGTAGTTTATCGAAAGGTAATATACTGAGCAAGTATACTGGATGTGTTGCTTTCCCAATACAAGGTTAGCAAGTGAGTGACACAAAACCACAAGTTTTGAGCTAAAATTTTCAAATCTGAAACCCACCAAACCCACAAAAAGAATTTGCAAACACCGGTGAAGGGTTATTCCGGAAAACTTATCTAGGGTAAAAGCTAGATTTAATTTTCAAAAGATCAAATGTTTTCATAAAGATCCAATTTCCTTAATGGATCTAAATTTTATAGTCATGTGGGACTGTAAACGACATCGTTACTACCATTGTTTATACCGCCGTATAGAAATCACTGATGTACAAAGTGTGAAGAATAAAGAAGTGATTCTAGTATATTTCAAGACTATATTGCTTGAGGACAAGCAACGCACAAGTGTGGGAATATTTGATATGCTAAAAACAAAAACATATATTTCATAGCATTATCCCTCAAGAAAGACAAGCTTTTAGTTGCAATTGTTCTATTTACAAGTGATATTCGTTTAAATAATAAAAGGTGAAGACAAAAGACAGATTCGACGAATTGAAGACGCAAACGACCAAAAAGCTCAAAAGTACAAAGTACAATTAAAGAGGTTCCAATTATTGATGAGAAACGTCTCAAAATTACAAGAGTACAAGACGCGAAACGCAAAGTACAAGATATTAAATTATACGCAAGGACGTTCGAAAATTCGAAACCGGGACTAGAGTCAACTCTCAACGCTCGACGCAACGGACTAAAAATTACAAGTCAATGGAGTACAAGAATATAATATAATATATATATATAATTAAATTTAATTATATATATTATATTATATAATAAATAAATAAGCAGCCCACGTTTTTAAAGACTTTTGAGCCTCCCCAGCTGGCCATGCGATCGCATGGCCTTGAAGGGCAAAGCTCATGCGATCGCATGAGGCCCTTTTCCAGCCCACATGCCTATAAAAGTCGCAGTTTGGTGCATCAAATAATATATATCAATCCATCTCTCTATCTCACATACGATATATATATATATATATATATATATATATATATATATATATATATATATATATATATATATATATATATATATATTATAATTTTAATTTTAATTTTAATTTCCAATAATAAGGGTATGTTAGCGAATGTTGTAAGGGTGTAAGTTGAAATTCTGTCCGTGTAACGTTACGCTATTTTTAATCATTGTAAGTTATGTTCAACCTTTTTAATTTAATGTCTCGTAGCTAAGTTATTATTATGCTTATTTAAGCCGAAGTAATCATGATGTTGGGCTAAAAATACTAAAATTGGGTAATTGGGCTTTGTACCATAATTGGGGTTTGGACAAAAGAACGACACTTGTGGAAATTAGACTATGGGCTATTAGTGGGCTTTATATTTGTTTAACTAAATGATAGTTTGTTAATTTTAATATAAAGATTTACAATTGGACGTCCCTATAAATAACCATATACACTCGATCGGACACGATGGGCGGGATATTTATATGTACGAATAATCGTTCATTTAACCGGACACGGGAATGGATTAATAGTCTATGGAATTATTAAAACATGGGTGAAATTATGTACAAGGACACTTGGCATAATTGATAACAAAGTATTAAAACCTTGGGTTACACGCAGTCGATAACCTGGTGTAATTATTAAACAAAGTATTAAAACCTTTTTACAGTTTAAGTCCCCAATTAGTTGGAATATTTGACTTCAGGTATAAGGATAATTTGACGAGGATACTCGCACTTCATATTTATGATTGATGGACTGTTATGGACAAAAACCAAACGGACATATTGAATAATCCAGGACAAAGGACAATTAACCCATGGGCATAAAACTAAAATCAACACGTCAAACATCATGATTTAGGAAGTTTAAATAAGCATAATTCCTTTATTTCATATTAAATTTCCTTTATTTTATATTTAATTGCACTTTTAATTATCGCACTTTTATTTATCGCAATTTCATTATCATTATTTATTTTACGCTTTAAATTAAGTTTTTATTTTATTTAATATTTTACATTAGGTTTTAACTGCGACTAAGTTTTAAAATCGACAAACCAGTCATTAAACGGTAAAAACCCCCTTTATAATAATAATATTACTTATATATATATTTGTATTTTTATAAATTAAAACTAATATAGAGTTAAGCTTTGTTTAAAAGATTTTCCCTGTGGAACGAACCGGACTTACTAAAAACTACACTACTGTACGATTAGGTACACTGCCTATAAGTGTTGTAGCAAGGTTTAGGTATATCCATTCTATAAATAAATAAATATCTTGTGTAAAATTGTATCGTATTTAATAGTATTTCGTTGTAAAATATAAGCTATTTCATATACACCTCGCATAACATCATTACTTTATTACGATAACTTCTTTCATACTCTTCGAGTAATTGGATTGTTTTATCCATATTATTCAACGGTGATAAAACTCAATTTATCGACTCATATTCGTCATAAAAACATTTTTATTGTTAGCCATGACGACCTCACTGAAATTTCGGGACGAAATTTCTTTAACGGGTAGGTACTGTGATGACCCGGAAATTTCTGACCAAATTTAAACTTAATCTTTAACGTTTCCGACACGATAAGCAAAGTCTGTAAAACTTAATCTCAATATTTTTGAACTACTTTCATATTTTCAAATTAGCCATCGACTGTTCTCGACGATTCACGAACTAATATGTGTAAATAGATACATATATATACACTAAAACTTGAAAATGTTAACAAAGTATAAAGTATATGATACTGTGCATTAAACTTGTTGGTTTAAATATCTATTTGAATATTTATGATAGGTTGGAATATTAATTGTATGAATAATTTGCGACGTGTAATTAAAACGTGTTTATCAAATAGATATTAACTTGGTTATAAAACGTTTGATAATACTATCATATTAGTAAATAACGAGAACATGATTTATAGAAGTAAATGACCAAAACACAAGAGCATTCAAGATACACTTTGAGTAATATAGTTTATGGATAATTTAAGTCTATATTTTGACAAAGGTACGAGTCATGAAAGGTAAAGTGCCAGTTTTCTCAGTGTACGAAAGGACGTTCGAAAAACCGGAACCGGGACATAAGTCGAGTGACGACGTACGACTTATCGGAACAAAAATTACAAGTCACCTATACACGAGAATATAATATAGTATATATATAATTAATATAATTTATATATATTATATATATAATTAAATAATATGTCGACGAGCTAGCAAACAAAGGAACCAGGCTGGACACAGGTGGCCATGCGATCGCGTGGCCATATGCCCATGAAACCATGCAATCGCATGGAGGGAGGGGGCATGCCAAGTGCTATAAAGTTCGACGTTTTTCAGTTTCTGATTCATTTCATTCAATCTCTCGACATCCCTATCTCAATATATATAATTATATTTATTATTATTATTATTATTATTATTATTATTATTATTATTATTATTATTATTATTATTATTATTATTATTATTATTATTATTATTATTATTATTATTATTATTATTAATAATCTTATTATTATTAGTAGTATTATTATTACATAAAATATTACGACGAGGTTATGAGCGGGGTATTTTCAAAATGAGTTTTGAGCGGAATAGAGCTAAGGAAATTATGGGTTATAGCTATGGAGGTTATGGGTAATGTTCATGGGTATTATTCGCAAGTCAAACCTAGTGTTTATCATCTCTGTTGCGTCTTTCCTGCAATATTTAATCAAAATATTGATACGTAAGCATTCATATCTTATCTTTTATATATTAATAGAGTATACATATCTAGTGCTCGAGTATATATGTTTATGCATGCTTGTATGCTAATTTTCGTCGTTAAACAGTTTATGATGAATTACGAATTTAATACATATGCTACTGATAAAAAGTATATGATATGCATGTTTTTGGAAAGCTGGCGAAAAATCAATAACTTTTCATTTAGAAATCGCATAATTTCGATGAACGAATTAAAAGATATGGTCAACTGAATTATGGTTAACGTTAAATGAAATTGTGTTTGAAACTGTAAAGTAATATTTAATCAACTTGTTTATAAGATTGATAAATTGGATTTTCAAATATTGCTAATCGAGTAAATGAATTTCAATATAAGGTACGTCTCGTTTTGTTGAACAATTGTCAAAGTTGACTGTCTTATCATGTTTTTAAAGCTTTATAAACATTATAATCTGATTATACAAGTATTGGAAAACTATATGAAATGTTAAAATGTTTCGATTGCCATGATCATTCAACTATAGTATTGAGTCAGATTGACTTTTTGAGATGACTTTTGATAACTTTTGTATATCGATCTCGAGCATTAGGATTGTGATAAACTATGACCTGACCTAGCTTGATAGATATTTATTGACCAACATATGTTCTCTAGGTTGAGATCTACGATTATTTGGTATTCTGAGTTTCGGTCACGTTTCGATGAACGACTTTATGTGCTGCTAAGGTGAGTTTATAGATCCCTTTTTAATTGCTTTTGCAATCTATATTTTTGGGCTGAGAATACATGCACTTTATTTTAAATGCAATGGATACAAGTACATGCTAAATTCTACACTGAGTTTGAATCGAAAATCCCTTAGCTTTGGTAACTAGTAACCGCCGGTTATAAGAACTGGTGGGCTCGAATAGTTGTATATGGATCCATAGGGCTTGACATCCCCGTCTGTTCTAGGTATAGAAACCCTAGCCTGAACTATAAAACAGACGTATGCTATTTGAGGTTAGTACACGTTGGATTGCGTGTATTGTACATGTTGGTTGCATGTATGTTAAAACATGGGTACTTATTATAACGTTAAAGCTTAGTTACCAGGGTGCTCAATCTTGTAGAATATTTTGATAAACGTTTCTGGATGAAACAATTGAAATCTTGTGATCCACCTTTATATACAGATTATGCGCAACATTAAAACTATGAACTCACCAACCTTTGTGTTGACACTTGTTAGCATGTTTATTCTCAGGTTCCCTAGAAGTCTTCCGCTGTTTGCATATATGTTAGACAAGCTATGTGCATGGAGTCATACATGCTTTATTCGGGAAAACGTTGCATTCACAAAATCATCACCATGTATCTATTTTGACTGCATAGTCAACGGAAGTATTATTGTAAACCATTATTTACGGTGATTGTCTATATGTCGAAATCATCAGATGTCGAAAACCTTGGATTTAAATAATCATTTATGGTATACCTTTTCAAAAGAATGCAATGTTTATAAAACGTATCATATAGAGGTCAAGTACCTTGCAATGAAATCAATGAATGACGTATTCGTCCATATGGATTTGGAGCGATCGTCACAGGTAAACACTACTAAAACGCGATGCTGGACCTGATGTACCCCAATTCCACTTTTAACAACACTCAAAGTCGAACGTGGTCAACTAAATACGTCTAGATAAATAAATACCGACCCTTGGACTCCGTATGACGTCACAAACATCATGTTTAGAAAAACGGGGTGTTACAACTCTCCCCCACTTAAATCCGATCACGTCCTCGTGATCCTCGTCACTTAACCAATCCGAACCTACACGCTATGGTTCTCGAACAAACGTTCCCATCCAACTTCCAATACATTACCCATTAACCCGAAGGTTAATCCATTAACCAAATCCACACTCGCACGCATTTCGAGCCGTGCAATACACACGATATCCGAAGTCTATAACGATCACTTGGAATACGCAAAATCGCCACGTATTCTTCCAACTCCTCTAGGCAAATTCTTCTCAAAGAGTGACCCGCGATTCATCGAATCCACAAATTTGAGCACTAACACTTGATCAATTCCTCACATCGGAAAAACTCAACCAATCTCGTACCGAGATATCAACTCCTAGCGTACCATACCAAGCACATCGCTAGTAACAACCACATACCAAAATAAAGTCAACATCCAAACCGATGAAGGCCAAAACGAAAGCGAATCCTAACGGATAACACTTACCCCATAACAACCCTTGTAGTGCGCAAACAAGTCTATTATGCAACTACCACAACATCACAAGCAACCGGCTAAAACCGATAGCGCCCAAAACGACTATGGCAACGCTAGATCCCAAGGTGTACAAAATCGACTATTGTCACACCCGTAACAACATGTGAGCGAAGCACGGCTATCGCATCACTAATCACACAACATGGTCCTTACGACCCCACCATCGGTGTATAAAACAACCAATAGTTCACAACAGCCGTTAGTGTACAACAACATATAATACTAACTCCTGGACAACGCATATCCATTCGCACATGGGGTTGGTACTCCCATTCCCCATCGGTACTTGCATTTCCCGATAACGTTATACCTTACCGATATAACACCACTCCCATGGTGAAGTTAGTGGACCGAGTCGATGGCCATAACCCACCAATCACATATGCTCTTTTGGCCTCAATCGATGAGTAGTGTAACATCGCGCACTGCTACACCATAGTAAATCCTAATGGAATACACTAACCATCCATCCCAAACCACAAGTATATTCACATACTTAGAAACATTCCACTCACATCGAAAATCCTTGCACACGCACCACACATACATGTACCCAACGCTACATTAATCGAGCAAGAACCACCTATATCGCGCATAGGCACAAAATAATAATTCTCTAGAAGAGAATCCGACACACACATCCCTTCACCGAGGGATCTCACCTTGCTCGTCAAACACGTCCATTATCTCTAAATGAGATTCACCACATTACCACCTCGGTGATAATTTAAATCCAAAACCATAAGTACAATTTATTCCAAATCGTATTTTACCACAATCGACCAATGTAGGTCTCAACGCTAGCTCCGAATCCATACGAGCATTGTCCAATATCAATACACTAGAACATCTTCATGCGAGAGTTCAAACTCCCCCACTTAGAATTCCGTTCTGTAACCATATCACAATACCTTGCTCCAACCTCGAGCATACAAAGGATTTCAGATTATCCTTCGCTACTTTAACCGAAGTAATTACCAAACCGTACAAGTGTCGCTCTAGCAATCATCGAGTTGATATCACTTGTAACTTTCACACCGTCACTCAAGCACCTAAGGGTTTCTTACCGGTACCCTAAGTACAAAGTAACCGCAATACCATCGGAGTCGAATACCATGCTAGTAGGTATGAAAGAAGCACCTAACACCACATCACGTAGGCTCCATCACCAACATATATCGAGATCAAACACTTGATCTCTCAGGTTCCATCCACCCGATGAACCTCATGGTTCACCACCCTCAACACAAAAGCGAACGCGCGCTCAACAACCTAACACCAAAGCCCATTCCCAAGACTTGGTAGAATATTTCCCAAACACTAAGGAATGCTTGGTTACACCAAGTCTTACTCCCTTCGCCCGACATTCAAAACGTCACCAATAACAATAACATGCCAACACAATGCATTTAACAAGCCCGAACACAACGGCACATAATAAATATTCAAAGGACATATTTATTAAAACGAAATGTACCTTAACATCTCCTTGCCACACCCGTCCCCGCTAACTCGGGACATTCTGACTTACGATGTCCTTTCTCTTGGCAATTGAAGTACACCGTGCCATCACTCTTTGGCACGTAACATTCCCAAGACTTGTGACCCCTTACGCCACAATTGTAACACCTAGACTCACTAGAATCTGATATACCAGTCCATGTACCACCCGCGCTCACACTCAGACCCTTAGTCCTCTTGCTTGGAGCACCATACGAAACAACCCTTCTCTCACTTGAAGTTTCACCAATCTTTGATCGCGAATACGATTCGAAACCCCTAGCCACCGCGAATAACTCCGCAAATGATTTCGCCTGACCTCTGCTAATTTTGTTTTTCAAGTCATCGTTCAAAGTTCGATAGAAATCTTCCATCAACAAACGATCATTCCCCATATACTCTGGGCAAAAACGAGCCTTCGCCATAAAGGTCGTCTTGAGAGTATTCAAATCCATAGAACCCTGTTGCAAATTTCGCAACTCATTATGCAAGTCTGACAAATCGGCTCCAGTCCGGAACTCCTCGAAGAATTCCTTCTTAAATTCGTCCCACGATAACGCCATAAACGGTTCACCACTGACAAGATCAATCTTACCATCCAACCAATCCTTCGCCCTACCCCGCAACAAACTAGTAGCGAGTCTTGTCTTTTTCTTGGGAGGGCAATCAATAGTACGAAAACACCCTTCGACATCCGAGATCCATGTTGTACTTACCAAAGGATCCGGTTTCCCGTCATACATCGAGGGTTTAGTCCTCATGAAGCTCTTAAGACAACGCTCCATTTCGTCACTATTTCAAAATTCGAAATACTTCATGTCCATTTCTTCTCGAAACACACTCATTTGCTCCGCAACGGCGTCCGCAACTCTAGCGTTAAACTCCTCGTCATTCGTCTCGATCTCGTTTCGCGTCATCATTCTAAATAATGCAAAACGATTAGTCCACGAACGTATAAATTCACACGCACAACACCGCCCCATCTTGCTAAACACTCGTCGTACATTACTTGTTAGACACGATTTGCACCCGTAATAAGGTCTGCAAGTCCTTATTACGCACACATGCCGTATCGACTCGTTAGTACAACGACCGCCTTGCTTGATGATATAAACAACACAACGAACATTCTACGCGACATAAACACACGCAAGAATTTCATCATAACACAAGCCACAATCCTAGTTAGTTCACCTACACGCTAAGACACTAACCAAGTTCCCATTCCGACCCGTGCTCCTACAAGTCCCGCAACAAATAAGCACACACAAAAGTCTAAGTCTAGGCACCTATCTCAAGTCGCCTAAATCCCTTAGACCATGCTCCAATACCACTTGAAACAACCTAATCCGTATTTAAACTGGCCCGGAATTTTTTTTTCTTAATTACGTTAATATTTATGTCCCAATTATGTTTCCGAAAACATCTTTAACACAAATAATAAGCTCAACAAACTTTTAAAACATTTATTACATTAGTTTAAATACCCGAACGGGCAAACACGACCCGACTACTTTAATTTCCAACAAAACCAAGCATGGTGATTGGGACTACGCTACCCAATCCTAATCGAGTCCAAAAGCAAAATCTTCTAAAGCAGCCTAGCCAAGATCTCTAATCCCCACGCTTACCCGAGCCGCCATCACGCGAACCTATAAATATGTAAACAACGAGAGGGTAAGCTAATGCTTAGTGAGTGAGAATATACTACATACATATATATGCATAAAATGGACACACGAATAATCAAATAACACATACCAGAGCATCCAAGCATAAAGGCAAGCTAATCTAAGCATACCGTACGATCACTAAGCAACAAGCTAATAACATCAACAATAAAGTAAGTTCACCAACGACGATGTGAACAACGCCATCAAGCTACACCCGGAGGGTTAGCTACATCACAATGATACATTAATATATATATATATATATATATATATATATATATATATATATATATATATATATATATATATATATATATATATATATATATATAACAAAGCGTAAACCACCCAAAGTTAACCAATCGTACAAAGGAATGGTACTCGAATTTCCCATCGGTGTTCGTAACAACTGTTAGTGTACAACAACATATATCACTAACCCTTTGACGGAACGACAACACATATCCATTCACAAACCGTTAGTGTACAACGACATATATCACTAACTTGGACAACACATATCCGTTCATAAATCCGTTAGTGTACAACGACATATATCACTAACTAGGACAACACATATCTGTTCATAAATCCGTTAGTGTACAACGACATATATCACTAACTCGGACAACACATATCCGTTCATAAATCCGTTAGTGTACAACGACATATATCACTAATTCGGACAACACATATCCGTTCATAAATCCGTTAGTGTACAACGACATATATCACTAACTCGGACAACACATATCCATTCATAAATCCGTTAGTGTACAACGACATATATCACTAACTCGGACAACACATATCCGTTCATAAATAAATACGTTACTCAACCACATCTCAAATACCAAATCCCACGCCATCGGATTATCCATATCATAATACTATGTGATATTGTACACACAAAGTGTGCACCTCGCCCAAGCGGTCAACCAAAACGCACAACCGTGCCAATTGGACCTATTCACAAGTCCATAAAATCCACCTATATGTGAAGTGAGCTCTATAGCCGATAATCACTTCACCCGACCCGCACCCATCCTACACATACATATGCGCATAGGATATTAACACTCACCTTGAAGTCTTGATGAATGCAACCGAATAATCTGCAACAAGCCAATGGAAAGTACCTATTCCATTAATCACATAACAAACAACACAGTTAGGGTGGATTTACAAATCAACCCAAATTGATAACTAGTGCAATTTCGACCCATATGCACCTCCAACCTCAAACCACGCCTAAACTAAACAATAATCAATAACGCAAGTGAGAATGGTCCTAATACACCAATTGAACCCATTCATAAGTGTTAATTACCAATCTTGCCCATTTTAACACCAAATCCCTAATTTTGACCCATTTCAAATTTAGTCAACCCAAATACACCCAAAGTGGTTCCAACACTTCTATAATCACTAACACTAGTGATTTCACACTACTTACAAGCCTTAAACATGGTTAAATCATCAATCAACCCAAAACCCGCCAAGTATCAACAATAACTAGTTTTCATAAACCCACTTCATCATCTAAATGGGTTTTACAACTAACAATCTCAAAACTCTAACACTGAATCTCAAATCAAACAATGAAACTCGGAGTTAGAACTTACCAATACCACCAAAATGATGTCGTTGACGAGTAGAACAACTTTAATACTTGAGTCTTGACCTGAAACAACCTTCTTCTTCCTTAAAACCCACTTTCTTTCTCCAAAACTCATTTCTCTCACTGGGGTTTGGAAAATGGGAGAAGATGGAGAAAATGAGAATGAGATAAGGTGTGGAACTGATTTGGGGCTTAAAGCCCGTC